>NC_052046.1:63870106-64102035 GCF_015832195.1 Motacilla alba alba | reverse complement strand
ATCAGCAGGGAGATCTATCTTGTACCACAGGAAAGGCTAGGTCCAAAATGGGTTTCAGTCTCTTTGGCAGCAAAGACCTGTCCCCTAGCTGATGCTGCAGTATTTACTATAAATAAATTGTATTTGTCTATAAAAAGATGGTGTGGAAACACAGAGAACATACAAAAATTTCTTAAATAAACAGAACTTTAAGGATCTGCCAAAGAGATGTTGTCAGGTCAGTAAGATAGCACATGTATTTTGTTTGCCAGTTATTTCAGCACCCAGAATTTGGAGCACTATTATAGGATAACTGCATAAAATGTATGACCTAGTATTTTGAACTAACACTTGTTTTTAGAAGACTATCCCTGAATTTAAAAATAAAAGAGACAGATGGACTTTTCTCTCCTAACCTTACACTGTCCAGGGCTAAAGCTCTGCCCATGGAAGTAGGAATTTAAAAGTTTGTTCATTTTAAGTGACATCCCCCAGGCCCCAGGGCTCACTTTACTTCCTGTTTGAGGGCAAGTTCTGCCTCCTTGAGAGTTTTCCACAGCTGCTGCTGGTCTTGCTCCATGTCTTTCAGGAGTCTCTTCTGGTGATCCAGAACTTGGTCTCTTCTCCTCAGCTCCTCAGGGAGGCTCTGCCAGCAGACAGAGAGCAGTTACTGTTAAGCCCAAATAAACTTCACTTTATGCCACTGGCTAGTGACCAACGTGAAAGACAAATTGATTGTGAAGTAGGTTTGGACCACTGCATGCGAAGGTTTTATGAATTTCCTAGCAAAAACATTACTGACTCAGAACCCCCCTAGTTTTTAGTGTATTTACTATGTATAAATGTGCTTTAGAAAACAAAAATGATTGTAGGCAAAAAACCCCAAAACAAACCCCCACTGAAAACTTTTTCTTAAATTGCTAAAAACCCCATAGATAGCTTAAAAAATAAAATAAAAGGAGTCTTCGAAGTGTTAATAATAAATAAAATAAAATAAAATAAAATAAAATAAAATAAAATAAAATAAAATAAAATAAAATAAAGAGTCTTTGAAGTGTTTTCTCAGTAGCCTAAAATTCCAGCAGACTGAGTAGTGTGTGTGTATCTTCTCCTGTTATTTTATTTACACAAGGACTGCACTATTTGGCTTATTTAATGACAGGTAAAACTCTGATGACTGTTCCAGAAGAATAATCTTACCATCAGAGATACATTGGAGACTTGGCTTCTGTCTGTGTCGGCAAATGAGTGTGATTCTGGAGTGCTACTCAGCTCCTGAAGCTGTCTCTGGTGTTCTTGTGAAAGCAATCTTGCCTCGTGCTCATGCTGCAAAGCATTATCTAACTCCTTGTGTATATTGTCTGTGTTGATTTTCTGGAAAGATAAGCAAGTTGTGCCTGATTCTGTAACGATATTCAGTGGCTTCCCTACCACTGAGTGAGTTCCACTTGCAAACGTATCAAATTCTAAAATAAACTCATGCTTAGGATTAGTATTGAGGGTTTTTTTGACATGAAGACATCACTGAATGATAAGGTAACAGACCAGTTAATTGCTGTGTTTTTTATAAAGAACATTCATGTAAAGTTTTAGCATTCATTATTCTTTTCTAATTAGCACCATAGGATCCAAAACTTGAATATTTAGAGGGAAAAATATGCAGATCAGCGTTCAAAATTTTAGTGGATAGCTTATTAATCCCTGTAAACACCTTGATGGACTGTTCTCGTCCAAAAACTGTTCCAGAAAGAAGAAATAATTCTTCAAGGAAAGTTGTCATCTGCATTTCAACTACAATCTAAAATGTGATCATTTTCATCTAACTGTCCAATACCACTAAGGGAATAAAGCCTGTTAAGAACAAAAGTGAAGACGATTAGATATTTTTGAGTAAAAAAAAAAGTCCATTTAATTAGCTAGGAACAGGAAGGACAATGGGTGAGACATCATCTAGCAGACATTCTCTGTTTGGAAGTGTTTAGATTGAGACACCCTGACAGCTTCTACCAACTAGGCTTCAGGTTAGGGAGCCCACAGTGTCTCAGTAAGTCAATCAGCAACAGCAAAAGACTCAGGGGAATTTTGGGCATTTGTGCTACTGAGAATATAGATAAAAGCTTTTTTTTCCCCCTGCCATAAAGTTACTTCTTCAGGGAGACAGACCCACTAAAATTTGTATTGTATTTATTATAACATCAACATCCATACAGATTTGAACTGCTCTATTTATATTTCATGAACTTCTCGTGAACATTCTTGTTGAATACCCTTATTGCCGCTGACTTTATTCTGTTGAAGTGAAACCTTCTTTTAGGATACATAAATCACATCAACATTTCCAACAAATGGGAGAACCTGGATTGCTGAAGACCAAACTCTAATTTATACAGGATACCTCCTTCTACAAATCAAAAGGAAACTCCAGTGGAAAAGGGATATTTCTAAATACATCTGTCTTCTAGTTTAGTGACATTTACAAGGCAAGGTATCTGGAAAATTCTGTTAAAAGTAAAGAAATTTTATGCTTGTTTTCCAAAAGAACACAAATCAAAAAAAGTGTAAAAAGGAGAATCTCTTTTAAGCAAGACAGCCTCCAAATCAAATGCACTTACATGCTGAAGTTCATTTAATTGGTTCTGCAGTCTCTGGGCTTTTTCAGCATCTTTTTGCATCTCATTGAAAGCCCCTTTGCATTCTGCAAGCTGCAGGTGCAGTGAGTGGGACTCTACCTCTGCTGCATGAAGCCTTCGTGAAAATTCAAATATTTCTTGATGCAAGATTGCTATGTTTCTCTGTTAGCAAACAAAAACAAGTCGATGGGCTATAAAATCTGCTATTTTAGCAATAAAATAAATCATATTTAAGACTCAAGAAAATGAAGACCAAACATAATTTTTCCCTCCATCTCTAAAAGACATACACAAGGGCAAAAGTTTGAACCTGTCACCCACCAAGGGTTACTGCAAATTCTGTTTACAAGGAAGTACTATTTTCACCTTAAGTTTACTAGAAAATATTACTAGAGAAAGAATTTATCCTTTCATTTTGGTTAAAGGGAAGAAGGCTATCTTTACTGAAAGAAAGGATGGTAAACATGAGGAAGTAGAAAAAAATAATAAAAAGCAACCTTAACATTTACACCAAGCCAAAAGCATTTTTTTTTCTTATAAGCTAATACAGATCTGATAGAACTTGAAAAAAAATCTTTTACTTGGCTACACTAAACCTCCTCCAAAAATTCTTTGCCAATAAAAGAGAAGACCTATTCACACCCTAATGTGTGACAAATCTACTTCTGAGTGTCCATATAGTGATATTTCATTGTCATGGACTCATCACCAGCCTGAAGCAAAAGAAATGCTGCTATCAAGGGAGCTTCACTTTGCTGTAAACCTTCTGTTTCCATGAAGGAGGACTGTAAATCTGCTTACTGTGCTGGGCAGTCTGTCATACAATCCAGCTTCCAGGGCCTGGGCATTTACTCTGCGGAGCCCGTGAGCCAGCCTCTGTATCAGGGAGTCCCTCTCTAGGCAAGCTCTGCACCCGTGAAGATTCTCTTCAGCTGTCTGCATCAGTACGCTCAGGCTGTCCATCAGTTTTGCAAAGCAGCTCCTGGCTGCACCGATCAGCAAGTGACTAGAAAGCCAGAGGTGTGCATCTTTAAGAAACAACAACATAAAGGAAACATCAAGCAGGTTATTAGTTCCCATTTCTTGTAATATCACATTCTTTTTCACTTATACAGGATGGAACCTGTAAATATTCCGAATCACAGAATTCCGAATCTGAAAACACTGTTCAAACTTTGCTTTTAAAGGATACAAATTTAATTTATTAAAAACAGCATGATCAAAGAAGAAAGTCCCTGAAACTGAATCTAAACACATTTGATTCAATGGCAACTTTTCTACCAATTCAGTGTTTAGGCTTCTGGAAAATGCATCACCATGTCTTTCTCCTGCTATTTCCCTTTATTCACATAAATTATCCCTCTCCTAATATCCTTTGTTCTGTGACAAAAATGTGGGGACTCTAAAACTAGAGGTTAATAAAGAACCAGGGATGGCAGCAATGCAGATGAACCAAGGGAGCCTGTATCAATTCTCACTGTAAATGAACTCCAGAAACACTCTCCAGCCTTCTGCTTCCATCGCTCTATATACTGAAGGGATAAAATATCCTATTAGCTGTTAAAGAAAATTAATCTGTTCCAACAGTACAGAGATGTGATCATTCAGAGAATGTAGAAACGGGTTATTATTTTATCCTGAAATAAAATTACCCTTCAGGGAAACAGCCCCACTAAAATTTGTATTGACCAGCTCAGAACAAAACCTCTAGTCAAAGGTGTCGAACATAAATATTCAGAAAATATCTCTGTAGAGCTACGATCCAGAATAGCTTAGATAAAATCATAAAAATGGATGTGAACACCCTGACTTATTTATTTTTAAATCCATTTCTGCTACAACAATATACAGTTAAAATTACCTTGATTGCTGAGAACACCTTCCAGTTCAGAGATGGAACTGATTATTGCAGTATAGAGGTTAGAGCTAGTCAACCACCCAACTGCTTCAATACAGTCAACTCCTTTCTCTTCATAACCTGTGAAACAGAATTGCAGCTAGCAGTATAAGTACATCACTAAGATATGGCACACTGCTGCCTCCAGATCTTTCAGAAATTAACCAAAATTAAGCATATAAACAAGAACTTAGTCAGGGAAATTTCCACTGTTTTAAGCATGCTTCCAGAATGACTAAAACAAAAAAGTAGATGAATCTTCTAATTTGGAAAACATTTTTAATACCATTTATCCTTGTAGAGGGAAGTATAAACTGGTCTGCCAACAGAAAGGGGCAAGTAGACATCATCTCTAAAGAAAATTTTGAAATCCTATGCTAAGATTTTACCTGAATCAAAAAGCAATTTTTGTGGGTTTTTAGGAAATAAATATTAAAAATTATTTAAAAAAATAAGAGGAAATACCTTTTCCAAAAAAAAAAAAAAAAAGAACATTTAGGAACATTGCAAGATATTTACTACAGAGAAGGTAAGGTAGAGAAGGTGAGGTAGCACCTAGTTCTGAAATCCATAACACAAATATCAAAAAAAAAATATCAGATAGTGTTGAGTTCATGTGCCTGATTGCAATTTTACCTGCAACACTTAACATCAGACTAGACATTTCCTCTTAGAATGAAATACATTTGTCAAGCAATATAAAAAACATAAATCCATAAATAACATTTGTCAAAATGTCATTAAATATGTCTTTGTGCCCCAGCAATAATAATAATATTGTGTTTTGTTATTCCCTAAGCATGTAATTTGATAGAACTCTTCAAGAACATTTCACTTACGTGGCACATGGTGCCTGCCTCTGGATTCTCCCACACAAACTTGAATTCCAGTGCTTCCTCTGCATCCATCCGTCCAGACGAAAAAGGTACAAGAACATCGGCCCAGAGCCTTCAGCCTGTTAGCGGCCAGAACTGCAATCACAGCTCTTCGGAACACATAAACCAGGTGCTTGGCTCTTCTCTGCCTCAGCCTGCCTTCGTCTTGGTTGCTTTCCACAATAGTAGGGAAAGCATAAAGGAGGCTGATGATCTTCTGGTTCAATAATTGGTGCTGGTTCACCTGTTCCTGGAGAACGTCTCTCTGGCAAGACGCAGCGCACAGTCGGCCGTAGAGAGAACACAGGGCCCCTGAGAGTAGTGCACAGGCTGCCAGCAGGGATGAGCGTGCCTTGAAAGCATCTAATAATGAATTTTTCATGGAATTGTTTTCCTGGGCCAGTTGCTTGCAGGTTTGTTCAAGGCCATAGAGTTTTTGCTTGTTTTTCTGTGCCGTTTCTTCACATTCCTGCCACAGAAACAAACCAAACAAAAATGGAAGAACTATTACTAGATGGTTACCTAGACAAGAACTAAAAGAAAATTTAGCTTTGCCATTCAAATGATGCATTAAAGGAGCAAAGATTGTTAGTAATAATGGTGATGAAAGTATCTCTTCTAGTAAACAATTACAGAATCAGATGTACGAAACCAAAACAATGGTAGGAGGGAAATTTACATGATCATCAACTGCAAATGGACTCCTGATTTCTGGCAACAATCCAACAACACCGTGGCAGCTCACAGAAGGTCCAATACCACCTGTCTGCCCACAATGCCAGTTTTATGAGTTGACTTAACAATAGTAATAACATCCTCCAATTTCAGAGAGAACACTGCTGTACCAAGCAGAAAGCCAGTGTAAGTGAGAGGAAAAACATAAGGAAGTCTGGAACATGAAACTAGACAGGTGAAATTTTTCAGCATGCAAAGACTTCCAGTCCTGAAATCTGCATCAAATACAGCATTATTCTGTGAAGTAAGTTGTAGTAACTCACAAATAACATGGGACATCTATTTCCTTTATTCACAACACTTTTCATTGAAACAGGTGTGAAGAAATGTGATGGTAAAGACAGTAAATGGCGGTTGTGGAATAACAGGGAACATTTTGGATTGCAAATAACTCATCTAACAAGGAGAGTTTCGCACTTTTAAGCTACTTCTCACTGTAGTGTCAGAAAAACAGAATCACCTAAGACTCTTGAAATCTACCACTGTTCTTAGGGTCAGTACATATGTAACTAAATTTATCCCCCGGTGAGACCACATTATTGTTATTCTATACAATCTCTGCAAATGATGATGCTGAAAAAGTAGCTGCTGCCCTCAGTAATTCTTAAAACAAGCAAATTTGACATTACAGCTTTAACATTCTCAGAAAAAAAAAATACTACTATCTGTAAACGAAATCAGGCTTCTCAACTGGGGCTGAAGACCAAATTCTCTTCAACAAATGCTTCATCAAAGTAATTTCTTTCTTATTTTAAGTGCTGTTAATATTAGCACAGTGATGGGTTGGTTTGTTGTTTGGCTTTGGGGTTTTTTTGTACTTTAAACATATACTAAAATTCCCAAATGACCTCAAACTGCTAAGAGGCTTAAACTATTGAAGTAATCCATTAAGTTTTTAAAGAAAAAAAATTAAAAGTTCACAGCACCATACCTGTGCTCGTGCATGAACTTCTGCAAGGATATTTGAGTAGTACTGTTCGAGATATTTCTTTTCTTTCTGCCAGCAATGTTTCTGTGCTTTTAACTGTTCAGACATTTTCTCAAAAGCATCCTCCTGGTTGTGCTGAAGGTCATTCATAGTGTCAGTCTTGTGCTTGCAAATATATTCTAGATGAGATATCTGTGTGACAAGCATTTCAGAAGAAATTATTATTTACCTTTTCACTTTAAGTTAAGCACAGACTATTTGATCATTAAATCTAAACTGTAATTTTTTTCAATATCTTTATTGAAACTAAGTAAAATCCTTTAATGGCAGATTAATTACTTGGTTCTCAAAACAAAACTGAAACATATTTTGAAACAAAGTATTTTATTTGGTTTTGGTTGTGCCATCCTTCTACCACCTTGCAGATATTTGTCACCCTCTTTGCAGGAAACCTGAGCCAGACACTTCATACCTTTTTTTAAACTATTGTATTAAATTTTAGTAAATTAGTAATCCAAGCATATCCTCTAGAATTTTGTGATGATTGCAAACAATAATTTAAAAACAGCCTTTAATTTTTTGTTTGTTTGTTTGTGGTTTTTTTTGTTTTTTCTTTTGTTGAAAAGCCAAAACATTCCAGATTATTATTAAGTTTGAAAACAATTTCAGGGAATTCTAGCATAAAGAATGTTTTCCTCACAAGTAGCTCATAAGTTTATGATGTGTTTTCAACAAACATGAAGGGATTCACTCTTTGTGATTTAACACTGCACCTCCCATGCAAGCTAAATGGAGGAGTGAACCAAGGCAACAATGGCCTCCAAATGCATACACCTGAACTGTGTTCCTACAAAATATCAGCAAGATACTTCCAGATAGATCACACCGAACTGTAGGGAAAAAAAGGTTTTTACAGCACAGTCTAAAATCCCAGAAAAGCTCCTAAGTCCATGAGAAGAGCCCTAGGGACCTCACAATCAGTCTCAATAGCAATGCATAATTAAAAAGCAAGCAGCAAGAAGACACAAGCCCTACAAACACTGCCAAAAATGTTCACCCCCTTCCCTTCCCTTTCCTCACCTACTTCAAAAGAGAAAGAAACCAGAATACAAAGTGAAACCCTAAAGAGTGGCATAGCTTAGTCTCTGGAGCCAACGGAGTTATTTTAAAAGGGGCTTTTTCCTTCCTAAAACACAAGGTTTTCTGGGAAGAAAGGCAACGCAAGCTCACTTGCAATAAAACCACTCAGAAAAGTACAGCTCCTCCTTCATATAAATACTGACATGGTTTATAATAGGTATTTCTTTTGTGTTTCTGAATAAAAATGTCATCATCCAAAGTTACAATTAAACAAAAAACCCCACGCTGGCATTCTTTCAAATACTGAAAGAATCATAAACACATAAACATCTGAATCATAAACACATAATTAAAAGGTGGTATTCCTGGAGAAAGTGTGTTTTGCCTCTGGATTATGGTAAAATAAAAGACTTGCTTTATGACTGTAAAGTGATACAGTGTAAAACGACTACGTTCAGTGAATTCCTTCATCCATAAGACAAATTTGTTATCTTTTAATTAGGTCCCTGTGGCTAGTATCAAACAGTCCTTTCAGAATATCCTGCACAGAAGGTGGAGCTGAGAGATGCACACTCCAGTCACATCTAAATGCCCCTGGCAACCAACTGAGCAGTGGACAGGCCACAATTAATGGTGCTCATTTGTAAGTGTCCAAATCCTTTTGGGGGGATGAATAGCACTCCTTTTTAATGAGACTGCAGTGGGAACAAATGTCACTGAGCTCAGCAGAGGCAGCTGGTGCCTGGGGACACTCACCCTCTCATTAGCCTTGTGGAAGTTCAAGATCAGGGCTTGAACGTTCTCATGCAAGAGTGCACAAAGCTCTGTCCAAGGTAACTCTTCCAGGGGAACATTTGTCTGTTTGGCGAGCACATGGGCGTTTGCCATGCTCTGGTATAAGTTCAGGAGGATGGACAGCTCCCTCTGGAACACAAAGAAAAATTAATTGCTGTATCTGGGCAATGTTAAAATCAAAAGAGAGGCATCATATGCGTAGGAGCAGTGCTGCGTGCAGCTGCAAACAAGCCCTCAAGTTCATTCTCACAGCTTTACAAAATTCCTCAGTTAATTTCTAATAATTGCAGCCATAATGTTACATAACATTACAGCAGAGTAAGAAAACAGATTTCACAAGATTTATCTAATTAGACACAGTATGTAAATAAAGTATGTGAGTAAATCCCAGTCCTCTGGGGCCACAGCCACGACCTGGCACAGATAAAAATATCCATGCTCTTAGTGGATGCCATTCATTCACCATGTTAATACTTTGAGGCACATTCAAAGTGTGCCCCAACACCTGCGCAGCACACACAAAGCTTTCCAGTTGGCTTGGCAGCACAACACACTCGAAATTCCTTTAAATATTTGTTTTGCATGGATTATATATGATTAAATAGATGGCCAAAATAGGCCTACAGCTCCACCAGTCAAACTCCATAAGCCATGCCTCATTTATTGACAGGGATTTTAATCAGTGGTATAATAAATTGATTCAGGTTCTAAATAAATTTTAGCAACAACAGCATGCAGTAGAAATTCAATTCTTCATACTTTTAGTACAAACAAGTGCCTTAAAAACTTTGATTAAGATACTAGAAAGCTGTTTCTCAAATGCCATAAGGACAAGGTATATAAACCACTGTATCAGTACAGTCAGAGATTGTATAAGATTATCAGACTAGAGTGGAAAGAACATATTCAGGGAGCATAAAATGGTATAAAATATGAAAAATATACTGTATAGGTCAGGAAAGTAGGAAGGAAAGAGAACACACTGACATTTTTACACAATTTGAGCATGGGTATAGCAAAGACCAACAGCAACATATTAAATGTTATCTATATGTAGTTTCTGCTACAGCCTTCTGCTTTTTCATTTGGAAAGCAAAATCAAAGCTGTCTCAATGGAGCAAACAGGATCACATATAGGCACTCCTGCTTCCCAAACAAATACAAACAGCTTTGGGGAAAATGCAAAGCCATCCAAGGCAATAAATACCTGATCTCATAAGGGAACCACTAATAGAACTCTTCCAAAAATGAATATTTTTATCACCTGCTCAGGACAGTCTTGTAGTTTGAAATTCTTTGAGTAAAGCAATTAAAACAACCAGCTCTATGAATGTGACAGTGAGACAATCCTTTTTTTTTAACCTTTTAGTAACATAGCAGTAATTTTGAGTCCACCATTAAATAGTGTTTCCATTACCAGAAATCTTGATCATGAATGGAATCATGTCCTGAATTCTTGTCATGTATAACATGTATTTTCCTAAGGAATACAAAAAGGAAAACTCCTACCACAGCAACAGCTAGCAAGCACTTTAGGTTTCTAGTAGAATCTTTTCAGCTTGTAACTGTGTTTTGTAGTTATAAATAGCAATCATTAATGCCTGTAGTTAGGGCAGACAGTTGCTTTTCTCTCTGTGGATTCCTTTTGTGCCTGATGAAACGACTTTTTCAGGCTAACTAGGCCAGCAAATGTCTTTAATACATTAATGCTTGCATGAAAGAAGCTGTTATCCTCCCAGAAAGAAAGAAGATCCTGATTTGATTTGTCTTCAGTTTATGAATCACAGATCTGCCTGGGCAGTGGACAAGGCTAAGACAAAGTGTGGAATAACTCCATCAACTGAACAAAGGACACCCACAAATCTGAAGACTCTCTGATGCAGGTCTCTGCTCCTGTCAACAGGGAACAGACCTCATGTACCTTCCATGCTCAGAGCTCTGAGGAGAAAGAGGAGAAGTTTCCAAGCCATCACCAAAATAATTTTATATTGCTAAGAGTACAAACAGAGCAAATATTACCACACAATGAAATGAGAGATTTTCTAGACATGCTAAGAACTTTCCTTTGTCCCTGCTGCTATGCAAAAAGATGACAAAATTGTTATTCAAGGTGTAGCTGGGTAAAGACAGTAGAAAGGCCCCTGGTGGTCACATAGAGGAGAAAGTTTTCAGAAAATAATCCAGTCAAATACATCCAAGGTGCCAAATCCACAGCAAAACATCAAAAACCAAAACAACAACAAAACCCCCCTATGCTTTTCTACCTGAAAGCTTGAAACAATTTTCAAGCAATTTTTACAGTCAAATACTTGCTCTAAAACCAAAAGAGTGTATGAAATTTCTACAATGGTATTGGCTAATGCAGCTTGATAAAAAAGTTGGGTAGAAAGACAGAACATTCTTCACATGAAATGATAATCCATCTCTACAAAATGCCTTAATTAGAAAAGCCAGTACATCCTACCCATACTTAAAAAACATTTTGAAATTAGCTCCTTCAAGGTGTTGGTTACATTTATTCATGTACTAAATTTTTTAAAGGTAGCATAATAACAAAAAGGGTAAGAGAATAACAGAGTTCTTCCACAGCTCAGCACAGTAAATATTTTGACAGTAGGTTTTAAAAAGCCTAAACAATGTGTGCCACATTTTTTCTTTACTGTTTTTTCCTATTTTTCCTGTACTTTTTTCTCATTTCCTATTTATTATTTACTATTGAGGCTTTTTTTTCTATTCTGTTTACTATTGAGGCTTTTTTTCCTTACTATTGAGCCTTCATGCAGGCTGAAGCTGGCTGGAGGATTCACTAATGTCCCAGAGGATTCTTCAGTTTCCTTCCTTTCCTCAACCTGGTCACTCCATCGCACACGTGAGGATAAACGCTGTCTTCGTGAACTGCAAAGTTTCCACAATAAGATACTTTAACCAAAATTACTGGTTGTCAAATGCACTGTGTTCTTTTAAAGGATCATCAATGGATATGGCAGATACCACTTTAGCACATCACATGGCTTCTGAAGCTGCTTGCCTTTCTTAATTGAATGAAGAAATTTATATCCCTCTAAGAAAGATTTTTCAAGAGGTTATCTTTTCAGTTACCAAGTCTCATGTCGTGCAATTCATAAGATTATTTGGATATGGCCTCAAAGTTCCATATAAGAAACAGAACTCTTCATCTTTTCATTAACACAACAGCTGTCTTCTGAGACCATGTCACATCTTGCATCATCAACCCTGATTTCAAGTACAGTTTTTGCTCCTAAGGTTTCCACATGCCCAACTCTACTCTGGCATGACTTTTAAAGCAGACTACCCAGAATTTTAACCTGTTTTTGTACTGTGTCAGTTAGGAAAATAGATATATGAAGAGCCTGGCATGACTAAACAGGCAGCTGATGAGGAAACTACAAGGCCAAACAACAGCATAAAGGAGACAGAAGCAGAGACAGGAATCCAAGGAAGAATTGAAAGAGATTGCCTGAGTATTTAGGTATGGTGTCAGGAAAGCCAAAAGCTTGCTTAAAATTGATGTTTGCAAAGGATGACAAAGGCTTTTCCAGCTCAAGTTTTAAGTATCTTACTAAAAACATGTCCATAATCACGAATCTGGAACGAGTTGCTCAGGCCACAAACTTCCTTTCTTGTAGGAAAACCATTTTTTTTCCTTCTCCACTACTCCTCGTGTAAGTCAATACAAACACCTGTGTATACAGACCCACATAGTTCTAGGCTGAAAGAGAGGTCACCCAAGTTCTGTTACCACAGACACAGCAGACTGTGCTGGGCAGGAAACATCCCAAGAGGTTTCCTCTGCTCTCACACATTTCAATATTTTTTAACCCTTTAAAGCTTTCTACAGCCATTCAAAAGTCGAAAACAAAGATTATCCACTATCAATGATACACAACTTTTTGACAGGACTCTCAGAGGTTAAACTGATGCACTGAAGTGGAAAATAATGTTTTCATAATAACAGAAGTGTATACAGAAAAGCCATCTTTTCTAGACCTGCTGGATATGTTTTCCTACACTCATCCCAGCCACTACTGGAGGCTGGACCTTACCACAACTATGATTTTCAACATTTTTTGGTTTGGCAAATAATCTGTAGCAGGCCAGTTATTATCTGTAACCATTCACAACACCTTTGGTTACTGATATGGACCTGTTATTAATGGACTGCAAGGTTCTGAACCTTTGCTTTGGCACATTGCACTAGATTTTCTGCTGCCCGAAAATTGCAGGGAATGTTGTACCAGTTGTACTCAAGCTGTCTACTGCCATTTTGCAATGGCTTTAAAAGGAAACTTACCCTTTTTTTCCTCTCTCATGCACATTTTCTGGCTCTCTGAAATCATTCCTTGCTAGTCCTGAAAAACCTTCTCTTGTCCCGTGTTGCTCTTCATTCAAAACATCATCAAGTTCTTGAATTCTCAACTACCAAGTGGTAAGAAAGCAGTTAAAGGAAGTTAGGAAAGACTACCTTGGTCTTTAATGCTGTTCACTGTTCTGTTCTGCTTTTTACGGGTGAACATATTCTATTAATTCTAGATGAAATTAGAAAGCATTGAACACCCGTAAGAATGTATTAATTCGTAGAGTTCAAAACAGAGAGAAATAGATCTGCTGACCAAAAGCACATTTTGTTGTTCTTTCATGGTGTTTGGATTTTCCTGTTTTCAATTATTTCTATTACTGAAATTTTCCAGGGGAATTCTGTTTTCTTAAGTAGACTTATAAAAGGGTAGGATTAACAGGAAAAGCTACACTTGCACTCAGAACAAAGCTCATGTGGAGCTTGTTCATGTACATAAACAAAGAAGAAAACCTTCCTAGTTCTTCACCCAAAAAGGTAAATCTCTAACTTCAAGGAATGTTACCCTTCCAGTTCCTTTGTATGTTGTAAAAGTAGAGAGGGAATCAAAACAACTGAATCATCACTACTTATTTAATCATCACTTCAGAAATCTAAGTGCCTGTACTTAGAGAAGGTCCTAAGAAAATAACTGACTGAAAAAGTGGCAATGCTTGTTTGCAATCCTCAGAAAACAAGAAAAACAACATGAAATTCCCTTTTGTTTTCTCATCTCAATTTTCAAAAACCCACTATGAAGGCTTTGTTAGTCAGTACAAGATCACTCACCAATCATATTACAGGTTTTTCACTTTTTTTTTTAATAAATCCTAATTGCTTTAATGGATCAAACCCGGTGTGACACAGTTTAATAATACAAGAATTTAATAGTCAAGTACACATATAACATTTTTTCATATATTCAAACTTTTCTGGTAACAGCAGATGTAATAGCTGAAATGTACTCTGAATAATTCCATTTGGAACTGCAGTCTCAGGATTCATTAATATCTCACACCTAGAGAAGTTGGATGTATGCGCTGTACCTCTGAAATTACCTAAGTGCCCATTCCAAAGATATAAGACAGAATATTTTAGCAGTTTAACTATTGTGAAACATTTCCTTTCCCCTCGCTCTTTCAATGCTACTTTGAATTCTCTAACATAAGAATGTGACATTTTATTTTAATATTGATTCTATTAACTTGATAGTTCCCTGAAAAAAAGGAGATATTTTTCTATTACCTTTTACAGTCTTGGCAATCATCGCAAAACATCTACTCAGTGTTTTCACCACAGCAAGGAAGTCTTAACAGTTTTGGAAGATTGTACCTTTGCAAGTTCATCTCCTGTTTTACTGCATACTTCTACCAAATACTTAATTCAAAGTTTACCTGCATGATTTCTGTAGTGTATTTACAATCTATATGTGCTAGTTTTGCTGCTGCAGCTTTTTCTTCTAGTTCCTTTATTTTCACTGCAGCTGCCTGAAAGTACATTTTGAAAAGATTTAAGTTCAGAAAGATGATAACATCATGCAAAGACAACTTTATTTGTTCAGTTTATTAGGTCTCCGTAAACCAACCTGTGATATCTGAACTACTTGCACTTTGGAACTGCGAAAACTCATATCAATAAATAAAGAAAAGGAAACAATTCTAGATCCAGAATATTAAAGTAATATTTTCCCTTTATTAAAGAAGTTGACCTAGGATTATGTTCTTTCTGCATTTCTTATAATCACTGATACCTATCTCTATAGAAAGGCCTGGACATTGTATTTCAATTGAAAAAATGCTTTTAGCAAAAGCAGTAACTACAGAGCTGCTAGAGTAGAAATTCACATGCAATTTTAACTACACTGTTTCCTATCAAAAACATCTTCTCCCTTTGACTGATGACTGATTTGAAAAGAACAATACACCCCAAAATGACTTCTGCCTTCAAGTGATGCAACAAAGATCAAGAACATTAATATTCAAAGTAAAGTTAGGGAAATGTTAAGTGAAAAATAAATAAATAAATAATTTAAATAATAAATACGAGCTGTTGGCAATAAATTTAAACTCTGTATAAGCTCACACCTTCACAAAAGGAAATATTTGAGAAACAGAGATCTGTGGAAGGCCTATTAAAGAGAAAGTCATGGCACAGAGCTTACCAAACCTAGTCCACAAAAGCATCAGCCAAAAGGCTTAAGCTTTGCCTCTTCCCTCCCCCTAATCTATCTGCATAACGTGCTTAAATAAAAATTTTAAAAATTCACAAATCCTGCACAAATACTCCTTCTAAACCCATATTGCTGAGTACTTTCCCAGTGACATAAACCTCTTCCCATCTGCAGTTCAAACACCAGTCTCAGGTCAGGCTTGCAGGATTCACCTTTCCTGAGAAACTGACGCTCCACATTTTGTTTATCAAACACAAGGCACTCATAGTCTAACTCAGAGGTTTCAAAAATGAAACTGCTCAGTTGTGCCAGTGCTTGCTGAGACTCCCAGCAGCAGGCAGAAAGCTTTACCTCTTTGATGAGCCTCTCCTGCCATTTATCCTTGAAATCCAGACGGTTGGCCTGGAGACTCAGCATCTTGCTGCAGCCATGGTGCTCTGCCTCCACATCATTAAGCTGCCTGGCAATGCTTTGCAAGGCAGCATTAGTTTTCTAAAGAGAAATAGGTAAATGAATAAATAAACGCATCAAGAGGTATCTTTTCTAAGATAAATAATTGCAGTAGAGAGTTCAACAGAGGAATGGAGACTGCATAAGAAGATGATGTTAGCATTTTAAAATCTAAAGACAACAGCACATGTCAACAGAAGTCTAGACCCAACAGCAGACATGCTTTTGATTCACCACCAAGAAATCTGTGTTGGCCCAAAAATTACTCTGAACATGGTCTTCTGTGGTAACACTAAAATCAGTACCAGGTCTCCACAGGAAATCTTTCCCTAAAGGAGTACAGCCCTTCCGATCTTGTCTGTCTCCCACCTCAGTGGCAATGACAGAAACAGAGTGCATTTGGTGAAGTTATGCATAGGGACAAAAGTTCATTTTTGTTATGATTTTGATTGCTGAATCTTCAAATCAGATGTTTTTAGAAACAGTTACTCCCACAGACTAAATAATTTTATTTTCTGCTCTTTTGAAAAGGATTTTCTTCTATTTAGAAACAGAATTACTTGATCAACTCATGAAGTATGAAGTCCTTCATAGAATAAAATAGTCTGCTCCAAACTTCAATTTCTGCACACTGAAATTAAACTAAGCTGCATGTTTGGAGAATTACTGACATTACTGGACACTGCAGCTCTATGAAGTCACTGCTACAGAATCCCCATAGTCTATATAAATTTGGATTCAATTTAAGCTAATCCTCTAGCTTTGCATGTCCAGCAAGACAGGTTTCTTCCCTTCAAAATGCAAAATAAATAAATACATAAATAAACCAAAATTAACCGTTTCTACATTTTCTAGCATTTCTACTCTATACCTGTAAAGATACAGAAATATTTATTTCTTCAGGTTTATCTTCCAGTATTAACAAAAGTGAACTGGGAAATGTGAAAAAGGAAACAGATAGTTTGCTGTCAAATACTACAAAAAGTTTAAAAACATTTTATACTGAAAATGTAATTAACATTAGCAAACTAAAATTGCCAGGAGTATTTCAAGCTCATTAAACAAGTCAGCATGAGCTGCAGGATTTCAGAGTTTTGAAGAATTTCGGGACTTTTCTGAGGCAGTATGACTCCTTAATACCATTCCCGTAGCCACCTGCAAATATCAAATATTTGCTCATGAAAAATCACAGCTGGTTTTTCTTCTTATGATTTTTTTTTTTCTTAACCCCAAGTATTCGTAGGAAAAAAACGTGAAGGGATATGATCTGCCTAACCACGAGATGATGCTATTGCCCTTCCTATCCAATCTGACCCCTCCCATCCCGGGCCAGGATACGCGCTAGAGAGCTCATCACGAGCCTGCCACAGAGCTGAGAGAGTGACTCTTCCTGCGTGTTCCAGACACACATTTCAATACTCTATGACTCCACTGCCATGCCTACCTCAGCATTTTCACGGCCAAGTTCAGCATTATGGTTTGTGAAGTGCAGTTTTTCCAGCCAGGATTTGCCAACAGGCAGAGAATCTCACTTCTCTGCATGTATTAAGAGCACAATTAAGTCTCCTTAACTTTCATTTCATAACTCAGAATAACTAAAGGAGATTTAAACCAGGCCTGTAAATGCACAACACAAAAGATTGCAATGCATTCAAAGTCATAATTTATAAATCCAGATATTTCTGATGTTTATCTGACAAGTTGAAAAGAATTAAGCTTTCAATGCAGTCAAATCCAGATGTAATTTTTTTATTTCCTGGAATTTTATAACTATACATAACATAACTGTAGGGTGATGGGCAGGGGAACAGCTACAAAAGCAAAGTGGAAAAATTGAACATTTTTTCCTACTGAAGGCAGGTTAGAGTTTGACACCTAGCAGTGAATCACATTTTCCTTTCAGTGAGTTTTGAAAGTTCTGAAAGACTTCTGAGTTCAGACATGTCAAGATTCTGAAACTCTACAGCTCAGAACCTGACCTGTTTAACAAGCTCAATGTATTCATGGCAATCTTAGCCAACTCATGTTAATTACATTCCTACAATTTTGTAGCTTGAATACATTTACCAACAAAACCCCTTCCTCTACAACCACTGGCAGAGAACACTGCCAGGGAACTGACAGAGAACACAATGTCCTGAGCTATACACTGCTCCTTTTGTCCTTTTTCAAGGACAAACATCACTTGAAAGACCATAGCATACTTTTTCAACATTGATATTTTGCTGCAGCATTAAATTCTTTGAAGGTAGCTTCTACAAAATGCGGTACACAACAGAAGGCAATACCCTTCCAGAGCCTCCTCAAACTAACTCAGCCACTTACTGTTAGCCAGAACTCAGAGCTTACCCTGCTGCACCTGCAACTTCAAAAAGAAAACTCTGTCTAAAAGTAGGTTTCTTCACAGCCTATATCCTGCCCTAACTTTACAAGAACCAGCTTTGAATAAAAACTGGCTTGTGTTTCTGCTTGTGTTGAGAAGTTCCTTAGGTCCTGTCCACAAGCTCCTCTGTTTTTCATTAGCTCTGTGTACTGATCACTTGGCTTAGGTGGTCACCATGACAAACAGCCACAACACATTCCATCAAAGCCCCAAACTAGCATTACTAAGTGTAACTCCATAAAGCAGTCATCTTCAGAACTATCTGCAGCATTTAACTATTTGGGGGATTTTTTCCCCCTTGAATCAGAAAAACTCCAACCCACCACACACTTTGCACCAACAAAAATTTCAGCCAGCATCTCATGGAACTTTCCATCTGTTAATGCATCATACCTGACAAGCCATTTCTGCTTCAGCTTTTTCTCTAAAAAGGAATTCCAGTTCAGCAAGGTGTACTTTGTGGATGTTATACCTCTCCACTGCAAATCTTCGTCGCTCCTCTTCCAACTGCCACTGAGCACTTTGAAGCATTCTCTCAGTTTCTGCTGCTTTCTGCTGATATTTGTGATTGAGTACTGTTGTTTACAAAAACAAAACAAAACAAAACCACAAAACCAAAAAAAAAAGATAAAGAGAAAAAGACAAATAGCACTGCAAATAAGCAAGTTCAGAAAAAAAAGTATAATGAACATAAGTTCCTCTGTGTATTGACATATCCTGTGAAACACTGGAACAATAACACTTCCAGTTTCACTACAGAGAAACAATCACATTTTGTGTTCCTGTCGCATCTTTCACACAAGCACATAGAAATGCTTTGGAGATTTCTACAAATTAAAGCTCATCTCCCTTTGGAAACGAATAAAAATTCAACTCTTCTGCTCTATAGCATGGGGAACTTAATTACATTTTTCTGCAACACTTGCTTAGCTTATTTCCAAATATCTATGAGATACTTCAGTCTATATCAATCAATTAATTAAACAGTAAAAACAGGCACCTGCCACATGAAAATCACTCTTGGAAAACCTAAGGCAGGTTGGGCTAATGAGCAAAGGCTTAGCTTTTCTGGGGAAATTTACTGCTGCTCAAGAGATTGACATCTTCAGCCCAGCAGCTGCCCCAAGATAGGGAAATACTGGATTTACTCCTCTATGAAAGCTTAAATGCCAAGGAAGAGTTATTTTCCTAAAAGCAGTTTGACTAGGAACTTTGCTTCATTTCACAAATTCAGTCAAAATATTTTGTATTAGCTTTTGATGATACTGAGTACAACTAGCTATGTTAGTGTTTATGTGATCACCACTTTCCAATAGATTTTTACTTCAAATTCTTCCCGTTCTTCTGAAATTTCTTTGTAGCTGGAGAAGGATAAAACAATCCGAAGAGACATGTTGGGAAAACACAGAGAATTAGGGGACACAATGATGGAAAAGACCTGTCAGATGTCAGGAAGTCAAGTCTCAAGAAGAACAGCAGAAAAACTGTTTGGAGAAAATACTAAAGACAGGGCACAAGTGAGGCGCTCTGTCCAAGAAGTTGAGTTGAGATTGTATCAAAAGCACCACACAAGGTGAGCAAGGCTCCAAGACACCAGGAAGAAGCAGAAGTAAGTTAAAAACTGAAAAGGTAATGAGAAGCAACACTACAACTATTTGGCTTCTTTGACATTTGTCACAATAAAAACAAAACCAGGGAAAAAAAAAAAACAACAAGAGCAAAACAAAACAAACAAAAACCCACCACCAAACAAAAAACAGTTTGAGAAATTTAAACCAACCAAGATTTTTGTAATTTGTGTGTTCTCCAAATGAATGGAAGTGCAGATTTCCTATTAGCTTCAAAAAAAACCTGGCAGTATAAGTGCACTTTCAAGTTTCAGAGTCTTCTTCCATCCTTGTAAGGTTACCAACTCCAGGAATGCTCCAGTCTTTTCAGTGAACACCAAAGGTTCACAAATACATCTCCTGTATTAAATTGAAACACTATTATACTTACTTAGGTAACAAAAAAAAAAAGCATCTCCCCAGCTTTTAAATGTGAGAAATCTCTCTCTGTTTGAGAAGGATTAAGAAAATTTGAGTTTCTGAATGCAACACTGGTAGGGGGAGAAATGTGTAGGTAAAACCCTTCCTTTCCACACACTACTGTCATAACACATGTTATTTGTAGAAAAACAAAACCAAAGATGACATGAAGAGGCCAGATATGAGCAATGAAAAGCTAGAAATATCTGAAAAGGTGAAAGAAAAAAGCAGCACGAAAAGAACTCCTGGGGGGAAAGAAAAAGTTTTTGGAAAGAGTGTAAACAAATCAACAGGATTCCATTTTATTTTTTTTCCCCCTGAAATGGAAAAGGAAGAACTGCTGGACATAGTGATAAGCAGGAAGTGGAGAGGGACACCTTAATTACAATTCTGTACACACTGAGGGAAGGAATAACAGAAGGTAAGGAATAAGAGGGAAAAAAAGGTATTGATAGGCTTAGCAGGTTATATTGAATTCCTATGAGACAGCAAGGGTTTGGTAAATGCTTATGAGCTAACAGAAACAGATGAGTGTTGTGGTTTGAAAGGAAGTGAGTTTTTGGGAGGTGGTGGTCAAACCAAGAGATGCTCAGATGTGAATATTGGCACCTGGTTTGGCCACTGAGGATATGGATACACCTCTGAGAACAGAGGGGTAAAAGCAAAGAACTCCCAGGGGAACACTCTCTCTTGGTTCCGGTGGATGGAGAGGTCAGACCTCCCCTGCCCAGCTGCGGGCTGGGCAGGGGAGGCGAAGCCACGAGGCCGGAGGGAGGTAGGCCGGAGCCTTGGGCAGAGAAGGGAGGTGAAGGCCCCTGGCCCCGGCAGGACAAGAGTGAGTTCCTGACAGAGGTGGAAGGGTGGAAGAACTCTGAGAGGCATCAGGCGGCCCCCCTTTCCCAGGAGGGAGAGAGAGAGAGAGAGCTGCCAGTGCCACCTTGAAATCTGATAGCACTGGCCTGGCCAAGAAGGAGAAGGGGGGGGAGCAAGAAGAGTGCCCGGCATGGCCAGCATGGGAGTTCTGGACAAGTAGAGACTGTGATTTTAACCCTTTTATGGGATGATGGAAACCTTGCAAATGCTGATCCTCCGGGAGCTGAATGAGAAGAGAGATAGGGATGAAATAGGAGGAAATGGGCAAGCGTGATGCAAAGTTGTGCAAGTGAAGAATGACCGAGAGAAGTTGAGAAGATTTCTAGGTGGGAGGAGATGATGGAGTGGCCTTTGGCTGGACTTTTCTTGTATGGCCATGGACAGAACCATTTTTCCTGTAATACAGAGACTGCATTTTAGGGGGAGGTGATGGCTTGGTGCCAAAGGAGTGATGTGAACAGAGACAACGGGTGAGGAGGGTGGTGGTGCCCTTGATCTTCAGTGGAGAGGAAGAGCTTTGCTCTCGAGACCCCTCAGCCCCAGGGGGTGAAATTTGGGAGGGACTAGTGTCCCAAAAATTGAGAGACTGTCGTTTTACTCCTGGAACTGGGCAAAGCATCCTTGAAAAGAGAACCCTAAAAGCAGCTCTGGTCCATGTGCAGTGGTGAGAGCAGTGGACATGGAAGGAAGAAGTCACTAAGGTGGTGCTGAGTGACGTGGAAACACAAGAGGACTCTGTGGTGTTTCCAGGGAAAGCCTGTGGCGCAAGAGGGACTTCTCTCTCCTTGATGGAATGAGAGGTGATTGTCTGAAGGATGGAGATGGACTGAGAGTTGATTATTTGAAGGTGATGGACTGGGTAAAAAATCTAAGGTTTGATTTTATGCTGAGGGAAAATTGAGTGGGGGGAGGAGAAGTGTTTTTGAAAGGTTTCCATTTTGCTCTGTGTGTTCATTTTATTATAGTTGTAAGATAATAAAGTTTTTTCTTCCTTTGTTCACAAGTAGAGGCCTGCTTTGCTCTGTTTCTGATCGCATCTCACAGCAGATAACCAGGGAGAATATGTTTTCATGGGGGCACTGGCATTGCGTCAGCGTCAAACCATGACAATGAGTAAGACATGGGAAAATAAGAGACTTTCAAAAAAGGCTGTAACTGTAAAGCCTTGTGCAATCTCTGCTTGTTTTAATCACTTGGGACTGACGTAGCCTCTGGTCTATGATTTTTTTTTTTTTTTTTTGAAGATTACCTTGCAGTTCCAAAACCTTGCTTTTGACATCACACAGTTCTTCCTCTATAGAATACATCTGTATGTGAGCCTCTTTTCTAGCAAATGACATTTCACTCTCCATATGTTGACGAAGAGCTTCTCCTCTCTCAAGTTCCAACCTTAATTTTGTTATTTCTTTTTCATAGCGAGACATCTAGAAAATAAATATTTCAGAAATTGCATTCACAGCTGCCATTTTATCCCATCTGAATTTGAAGTATGGTCTTGAAACTGCACATTTTAGATACTTTTATTTTTTTTTTATGCAAACTAATCCTGTTCCTAGATCATTTTCATGTACCTTAATCGTACCTCTCTGTTTTTCCAAACATACTCTGCCTTAAGAAAATCAAAGCTGCAACTATATTCCACAGGCGATTTTCTGGTAACTGTATTTAACTACTAGAGAAGCAGTTGTGTTGGGATATTAGATTATCAGACACCGAGTAACTCACTATGTAAACACAAACTTCAGTCCAATGATGTTCAGCAGTCAAGCAGAATGCTATTGAACACAACAAACAAAACAAAGGAAAGGCTTCAAAAAGGGTTCTTATCTGGTATAAGAAGGATAGTCTAGTCACTGCTGCCAAAAACTGGACCCAGGAAACCACATCCAAGCCATTTGAACTCAAGAAGGTGGAAAGTAAAACACACATTTCTTCAGAACATCTACAAAGCAGCAGCATCCTTATTAACAGGAGCTCCATTCATGGGAAATAATTTAACCGCACTACAAAGGTTTTCCCTGATGCTCTTGTGGCAAACTAGTACCTAAATGAAGTAGCAGTGAGAAAATACTTCATTACAATTTTCTTTCGTTTGAATTTTATTACTGCGATAAGTAACAATTCTGCTCTCAGCAGTTTGTTAGGGGCAGCTGGTGTGGGTGCTCATTCGTCTGTTTTCTACTAAATACAGCCAATAAAGCGAGTTTGTTGTTTCCCATCCATTTATTTAAAGATTCCTGCTTCTAACACAGTGGCTTGCCTTTGTCATGCTCCCTTTGCTCCATCAGTGGTAGGGTGATTCTGTAAAATGGATCCCTGGCATTACTGGGATTAAAACACTCCAACAAACAAACCAACCACATCTTACATTGAGAATTCCAAAGCTGGGGGTGCAAAATATTCTTCTGCATTACTTTACTCTTGTGTAGTGCTCAAGTTTCTTACACACACCTTCAACTATTAGCAATGACACTAAAAGTGATACCAGTCCCTATGGACAGGCATGAGATGTCTGTACAGTGCTACTTTGTTATTTTCCAACTACTGAATGTGATTTTGATTCACCTGATGAAAGGATTATTTCAAGGAAACAAACTGCATTTAAGGAATTAAATTACATTTATTCCAAGTGTAAAATAAAGCAAACAAACAAACAAACAAAGTCCTTACTTCTTGATTGAGTTGATTGCTTAATTCCAAATTTCTTTTCTCCAGACTATGGAGTTTTCTTCTCAGATCTTCAACAGTGTCCATTTCTGTTTGATTTGTATCCTGAGGCAACTGTAACTCTTCTCTAGAATTATCTGAGCTGAAAAATGTGTTTTGAAAAAACATGAGCATTCCTTTGAAGTTTCAATTCTTCTTTACTTCAGCTACCCAATCATGGGTACAGAGATTGAAACCTTCACATAAGTAAAATTATTTTGTGCAGTTTTTATCTTAGTATTGCTCCTTGAAGAAAGAAAGGATTATATAGAATTGTTTATTATGCAAGATAGAAGAGATGTGGCAGCAGGAACTTAAAAGAGAGATTCGCTTTGGATTAACGAAGTTGATTGGGACATAACATATTCATTTTTATTTTTCAGTATCTTTGTTTCCAATAATGAACTTCCATCAGTTTTGATAATTAACTTCCAGGAGGCTTAAAAACATCATTCCAATTATGTAAGTTAAAACAACTGGCAAGCTTTTTGTCTCCACAATAAGTCTCATTTTTTAACATTAGTTACCATCTCAAAACCACCTCTGTCATGAAACAAATGCACAGATGTGGGGAAAAACCTCTCTTTTACACACTTTGTCTTCTGAGATACATACATTCCAACTAAAGACATGCAACTGTTCACAAACACAACACAAATTGAAGACTTACTCCTCCAAACTACCCTGTTTTATCATAATTTCCACTACTATTTTAGTTAAAACAAAGTCTACTTGGCAATTAGCAGAATCTGCCCTCAAGCATCACAAACAATAACAAAAGAGTCAACATCAAGCTTCTATACATAAAGTGGAAAATTTATACATAGAATATATGAATTTATTTGTATATACACACACATAAATATACATGTATATGTATATGTATACCTAGAAATAGTTATATTAAAAAAGTATTTACTAACCAGTTAAATAATTTTAAGTAAAATTATTATAACTTCAAACTGGAAAGCTTTTAAGTTATTTCAGTTCATGAAAACCAGTGTTGACATTATTTGATATGTTCATTTTCACATGATTTTAAGTTTGTAAGACTGCAATCATTATTTTCTCCAGATAAAAGTGCAAGATTGTATGGGCAAAAAATGTGAAATACACTGATAAAAGAAACATGATTAAATTAAGCACTAAACTGGTATCATATAATACAGAAATGTAAATACTAAAATACCATACCTTTGTCTACATGAAGTATTTTTTTCAAAAATAACCCCATACTGGCATGTAATTAATAGATCTTTCTAAATTAAAAGTGACCACTTTACCCCTAGATTTGTGTCTAGGCACAATTAACGTTTTTCATGACCAAAAAATTTACCTGATGACATATATTTTCTCATGATTTTTTTTTTGACTAGCCAAAGAGACATAAATGCTGTCAACAAGGGGATTGGTAGCTTAGATAAAATCTTGCCTTTAAAGACATTACTGCTGTTAAAGGATGAATTTTCATTTTTTTAGCTGCAGACCATAAACACTTTGTAATTGAATCAATAGTTAGTATATTCCCATTTAAAAAGCAGACAGACATCATCTGTAGATCAGAACAGCTATATGCCATCAGAAATTGTTCCACAAGGTGCCATGTTTTAAACACATTTTATGTATTTAATAAATGTAGGAGATAATAATCATTAAAATCCGCATGCACTGCAAGAAAACCAAAAGCTTGTTATTAGTTTTCAGTACTTACGACCAAAGCCATACCCAAAGCAAACAACATGACTCAAAAAGCAAGAGATCAGCAACAATTAAAATCACTGTTTTCAGTGCAACTCAGCTCCTGCAGTAAGAAGATTTGGAAAGAAATAGAACTTGAACAGCCAGAGCATCTGTAAGCTGAATAAAATCTTGTTTGTGGACATCATGTAATAGGTTTGAGTGACCCTTTTCTCTCCCTTTCTGGGGAAAACACAGAAGAAATAAAGGCAAGTAATTTTATTCAGAGATGATGAATGAAGTATCAGTCTCAGCTGAAAATAGCTAAAAGCCAGACAGCACCTAGGGGAAAAAGCAAAACCCAAGCTGAAAACTGGGGAAGACTTGGTCCAAGAAACAAGAGTTATGGAAAGGGTAACCATTTATTTGGCCTGTAGGCAGCAGGGGAGTCATTTGCCTTCTTTAAACTTGGTGAGATAGAATATTATTTTCATGGAGACCACACAGATAGGAAGCAAGAGAATAACCATTTTTTTATAAAAACCTTTAAGGTTTTAATTAGATTACATTGATTTGTGTGGCAGTCAGAGTTCAAGAAATCTGCTTCTTTCAGCTCTCCTATGAAATATCCACCAACAAAAACTCATGATGCAAAGACACATTAAAATTTACTCCGAGAAGAAACTAACTGTAAATTATTCTGCTTAACTGAATCTGTGGGGGGGCTTTGGGGGAGAATAAAAATCCCCAAAATCATATCATGCACAAATGATATGACACCACAAGCATTAGCAAATTAAGGATGCTATGGAAATGAATAATGTGTATCAGAGCATTAGAACAGAGAACATAATTTTGAGTACTGGCAAAAAAAGCATTAGACATCTTTTGAAGTAGTATAAAGCTCTCGGAAGAGTCACTCAAAAACAAAACCTCACAAAATCTCTGAAACATTTCAAAGCATGCACAGTTTGCAGTCTAACAAAATTCAGAGAATATTTTCTACTTCCTTTTTCTTATATTAGTAGTTCATCAAGCCTTGGTTTTGAGCTAAAATATGTTTTTTACCAACTACAGCTTTTAATAAGACACCATTTTTATGAAGACACTATTTTTAGCAGGACTTTATGAATCTTCAATAAAGCATATGAGCAGGTGAAATAGCTCTTGAATTCTATATAGCAGAAGATTTTGTAGCTCAAAACCTGAAGTCTCAATTTTCACTTCCCAAGTCCGCTGGTTACAGTCAGCATTGACCATTGCAGAAAAGCAGCTTTTCACTAGCTTCAATTCCACAGCTGGCAGAAAATGCAGAGTAGTTTTGCAACAGAGATAAATGTTCCTTCACTTACTACCTAGCAGTGTCATTTTGCTAAACTTCTGCAGCTCAGGGAGCAGACTGCAGTCTGATTTTCTAACCAAACTCTGTATTTGTGGAATTTTGCTGTTCCCATATAACTGGCAGTTTTGTACAGACTCAAGAGAGACAAATAGTTTTTGCCAAAGATCGAACTCTTACCAAGTTATAAAGCACAGGGTCACGGTAAGACTTAAAGCCAAACTCTATCATCTCAATTGATGTGGAACACCCTCCTGTGACTCCTGGGCAGTGCTCCTCCCTGCTGGCAGAAACTGTCTCTACCTCCTCATGACTCTATAACAGCTTGCATGTGTGACACCATATCTGGTTCTTCCTCTGCCTGAATTGTATCATTTCAGGCATCTAGGAAAGAAAAAAGCCACACAAGCAGGAATTAAACAGCTAGACTTAAAAATCCAGAACTGAACCTCACCGATTAGCTTCTCTGGAAGTCATGCTGTCTGAAGGTGAAGTCATGGTGTCCTAAATGCAGTTTTTTAAGTCTATAAACTGTGGAGAATTAAGAACACAGTTAACCATATGTACTTTTACTTGATGAGCTTCAAAGATGAGTCTATTCTATATCATGAAACCATCAAGGTCTCTAGCAGAGACGTGCTTTCCTTTATTTGTCAACATACTAAAAGATGGATTTTTTTTTTAACCGCTCACACTACCACGTGAACAATTACTACAACTGCAATTTGACATCAGCTTTAGAAAATAGAATTGTACTGCTAGCCCTCTAAGCCTGACTATTGTAGAGAAATAAATAAATATGTAGCAGAATATCCACTGTCAGAGTTTTCAGAACACCAGTAAAGAAATGTTATGTTTGCCTTGATTGAGCTACATTCTCCTGAGAAGATTACAAACTCTGCTTCTCTTCAAAACAATTCTACACAATTCTAAGGGAGATAAATGAAGGTACTATGATTTTTTAAGTAGATCAAGTATCCAAGGTTACCTGCCTAATAGAACACTTGCTATGTTAAAGGTTGCTAAGTCTTTCACAAATTGCACTGAGTTTTTGCATTAAGATGTAGCCCTGAGAACTAAGAAATTAGTTTTTCATAACATCATTCTTTTTATTATTTATTATTTATTATTTTATATTTTTGGTGCAACTTGCACCAAAATCTCATCATGAACAGGAAAAAAAAAAGTAGTTTCATAACAGAATCAAAATGTTTTCTGTCACATCCACATCATTCTGAAGTTTTAAAACTTCTTTAAAATACTCTGAAGTCACATAGAGGGAAAGAAAAAACTAAATCTGAAGAGTGTCACCTGAGAATGCTAAAGATTTTGAATATGCAATATTCCTCTGTTAAAATACGTATCAATAGCTTACTGGCAAAGTGATAAATTCAAAAAGCATGCTATTTCACTTAGGGAAAAAAAAAATCCAGTACCAAGGAGCAGCTTGTGGGAACTCCATAATTAACAAAACAGCAGAGGAAGAATTTGCTTGAGGAAATCATGTTTGATGTGTCACTAAAAACATGTGTCAGCTTCTTCTTGCAAACTGCTGACTATATGCTGAATACTTCACAATAGGCCACTGATTTAGATGTGAGGAGTAAATTCTCCTCAGTGAGGCTGGTGAGACCCTGGCACAGGGTGCCCAGAGCAGCTGTGGCTGCCCCATCCCTGGGGGCGTCCAAGATCAGACTGGACAGGGCTTGGAGCAGCAACCTGGGGGAGTGGAGTCTATCCCTGCCCATGGCAGAGTGTGGAGCAGGACGACATTTGAAGGTCCCACGACATTTGAAGGTGATAGGACCGCTCAAGAATAAACCCAACCGTGATCTTAAGGGGCACTAACTTCAAACAGGCAAGGCCAGGAGCGTGTGACAAATCCGCAGCGAAGCTGCAGAAACTCACCGGTGTGAGTCTGCAGCGGATGGTCTGCAGCTGTCCCGATGGCGCTCGTCCTCCGGCATGACAAGCTGGGACTGCTGGGGCCAAGGCGGAGCCCCAGACAGGATTCCGCGGCTACCTGGACAGGCACGGTGATGTCATGATGTCACAGCTCCCTAAACCCAGCGCGGGGCTCTGCCGGGGCTTAGCCCCGCCTCCCAAATGTGTTTAAAGGCTTAAGGGCTCCCGACAGTAAAACAGAACTGCAGGAAATCAAAAGGACCCACTGAGACCAAAGCCACACGCTGAGATGGGCGTGTCCTCAGGGCAGTGCCCAGGTTATGGAGAGGAACAAACAGCCAGAAAGTTTTGAATGTCTGTGCACAGAATTCAAAGCAGTGGGCTCTCTGGCCATAGGAGCAGAACGTCTGCCTCGATGAGGAGGGAGTTAGGGTTAGGGAAAGGTTCTTGTGAAACCTCTCAAGCCAAGAGATTTCGAGCACCAGGTGTGAGCGCGTGTGTCAAACAACAACTGAATAAAACCCACCCTACAGTATCCTGGCAAAGCACTCTCTCCGAACACTGCTATACTTTCTGTAGCTCAGTTTTTAAAGTTCCTGTTAAATTGTCTCTGTCTGCACATTTAGAGTGCAGACGATTCAACTCTTTGCTGGCACCAGCTATGGTATCCTGAACTTTTTTCAGGTTTTGTCTTACGGCACACATCCAATCAGGATACCTGGGATATATCCTTCAAGACTGAAGGTTTTAATTGCAAGAGATAAAAACTCCACAACATTCCACACTCTCTGGGATAAGTCTCAAAACTTCATTTCTCGTTTGTGACCTGGTCTCTGTAAATGGTTTTCAGATGTGGTCATGCTAATTCTGTCTCATGTAGTTATTTTAAATATATTGTGCCAAACAAAATAAGGGAGGATGGAGGGTGTGTTGTGTCTTGTTTCATTTTTTCATAATTATTTCAAAGACAGTTTAGTGCACAAGCTTGTGATTTTAAAACAAACAGCATAATAAAAGTAGAGAGTAAGACAGCAAACTAATTCCACGGACAACTCACAGAAAAGAAAGGTTTAAGTTTGGATATCTGAAATAAAGATTGAGTTATAAAATGCAGACTTTCTCACAGTTGTCTTCTATTTCCTTTCATGAAGAGAAGTTGTCAGGTCTGGTCCATTGCCATGCTCTCTGTGTCTTCTTTCAGGGTTTCATATAAGACTTGGCTTTTATCTGCTTCTTCACTGGAGTGCAATTTTAGTTTTTTGTTTGACTCTTGTAGCTGTTGCTCCTGTTCATTCAAAAGCGATGTACCTGATGCTTCCAATGTAATGCATTATTTAATTCTCCTACACTGTCAAACTTCTCAGAGTGTGATGAATTTTTGCTGAAGCATATTTAATTGCTCTCACAGGCTCTGGGCTTTATCAGCTTCTTTTTTTCATGTTACTGAAATTCCATTTGAATTCTGCAAGTTGTGTGTGTAGTGAGTGGTGCTCCATCTGTGCTGCATGAAGCCGTCCTGCAAATTCAAATATTGCCTTCTGCAAGGATGATTTTGTTTTCATACTGGACAGTCTGTCACACAATCCACACTCCAAACAAGGACTCTTTCTCCAGATCAGTGGTGCTCTTGTTTTGGGCTAGTGGAAGTGACTAGTGGAACATTTTTACATTCAGCTTGTCCATCATTTCTGAAAAGGAGTTTCTGCCTGCACCTATTTTTACATGTCCACAAAGCCAGGACTTTGGTTTGTTAAAAAATATTCTGCTGTTCAGTCATGATTATTGCAGCATGGAAATTAAGTGGGAAACCAGCGGAGTGCTGCAAAGCTGTCCTTTTCTTCATTTTCATAAACTGGCAAATTATGCTTGTGTTTGGATTCTCCTACACACACTCGAAATCCAGTGCCTCCTTTTAAGCCCCTTTGTCCAGGGGAAAAGGGAACAAGAAGACTGGGTTAAAGCTTTAAGCCTTTTAGCTGCCAAAACTGCAGTCACAGCTCCTAGGAACACATAAACCAGCCCTTTGGTTCTTCTTTTCTCAGCCTTGCTTCACCCTGTTTGTTTTCCTCGTCAGCATTAATTAGGCTCCTGATTTTCTGTTCCACTGGTTCGTGAATGTTGACCTGGTCATGAAGAGAGCCTCTTTGGGAAGACACAAGCCCACAGTAGAGAGGACACAGCCAAACCATACTCCTTCTTGCCCACTCCTACTTGTTGCATTCTCTACATCCTTTTTTAAATTGCCTGCTAATGTCCTGGAGGTTGCCTCAAGCTCATAAGTAAGAAGAATTAGAAGCTTGTGGAAGTTTTCTATACATGGAGAGAAATAAAAAAATGCCACCATTAAGCAAAGGTGCAAATAAGGAAGAATCAAATAAAGAGCAACTGCCCAGCCTCTGTTGCATACAAAATAGGTGAGATTTTGTTTCCACAGCAAGACCCAGCTACTGAGGATTTGGAAGTCAGAAGATCTGTTTGTGGCAACTCACCATTACTCTGGAGCCAAGCAATCACATGCCCTGACTATCAGGGATATCCTTTAGAAAGAAAACATGCCAGAAAAAAAAATTTCTTCCAGAGGCCACTCTGAATTCTGCAGGAATAATGATGGTTTGTTTTGTTCTGAGGCAGATAGCTGGTAGGAAGAGAAATCCTCATGAAAGCATGGTAGTTATAAATTGGACAATTAGGACTGATCCTTGGAAGCTGGGTTTTGAAGCATTCAGCAGTTTACTCTCCATTCATCAGCTCCTGAGGCATGGACAGTGCAAAATGAGAGACAGGAGGAGAACTGGGAAGGGAGATTGGAGATTTTGGGGTTGTTACACCAAGCAGAAAATCCTGGAGAGGTTCTAGCCTTAAATCCTGCTGCTGAGAGCAAAACCTCTTAATAACCCCATTATTCTCTGTTGTGTTTGGGGATTAAATCTCTGTTGCAACAAAGGATTTTAGAGACATTTAACCCTGACTTCAGTCTCCCTGGTGCATGTGGGGAAAGGCACTGTTTTTCTTGCTAAAAAAAAAACTGCCCTGCGTGCTAGCCTGCTGTCATCACTGTCACAGGTGCTGGTATGGAAGAAGATGCCTTTGGGTTTCATCTCATCAGCCAGATTTTTAGCTGCAACAAGGCAGCTTAAGCATCACTGACCACTAAAAAATGATCACTTGAAATTCAAGATGCAGTTTTTTTAAGGTGTAAGAAAATGGTATAGGTTTTTGTTAGAAAATAATTAATCTCTCTCTGGCTTGAGATATCTATCTCCTGTAGGATAAAAGCATAGCTCTAAAGAGCATGAGTATTTCTAACACATGAACTTCTGCTTTCTTGCCTTCCTTGTCCAGGGTCCCAAGCAACTGATTTAATTTAGGGTTTAACCAGATGCTCATCCCTTTCCTTAGTCTTATAGTTAGGCTTCAAGCATAACTGTAACTATAACTTCGAGCATGGAAGGGAATTGCCCAACAGCTCAAGCCAGAGCACAGGCAAACACTCCCCAACCCTTCTCAGGCAACATTTGCTTTGAGTTTCAAGTTGTTCCCACTTGTCTACCTGTGAAGATGCCCCTAAAACCACAACACAAGCCTCTCAGAACTGGTGTTACATTTCCAGAAATGAAGAAAAGAAGCTGAAACCAAACAAAGTTTCTAAGGCAATGGTTTTTAGATAGGAACTTAACCCCCTGTACAGTTTCTTCTCACTGGGAAACATGCCTGAAACCTGGGCATGAGGGTGTAAAGGCAACACTCTTCTAGTTGCTGAAACACATAGTGACCATGTTTCTCTCATAGCACAAGCCATGTTCTCCATGTTCTCCAACTCCACCCTTGCTCAGGGCCCTTTCCCACCTGACCTGGAATGGTCCTAGGGACGGGGCACCTACAAGCTCTTGGGGAAACCAGTGCCAGGGTGGCACTATGCTCTGAGTAAACAAGATCTTCCTTTGACCTACTCTGATAAGATCTCCTTTGTGTTTAAAAATATTCACCCAGATCCTATTATAACTGGTCCTGTTAAAAAAAGCTGTCCCTCACTTTCTTCAAAGCCACTCTGAAGTCTTGGAAAGTGGCAATAAATTCTCCCTGGGGCCTGTTCTTCACAAAACTGAACAACTCCACCTCTCTCCGCATTTCCTGAGAGGACAGGTACTCTGTCCTCTGACTGTTTCTGTCGCCCTGTTTTGTAATTTGATGGGGTGTTCAGTTTTCTCTAATGGCAAAAGAGTTGAAGTAGAGCAATGCAGGGTACAGAGACATGAAACAGTGTTGGAAGAGCCCAAGGAAGCCAGTCCCGGCTGAGCGGTCAGAGATCTAGCTGTGGGCAGGAGGGGCTGTGGGGGGCTCACTGTGGGCCTCTGAGGGGCCCTAGCTTGTGCCCCCCACCCCACCCTTGGGGGATTCTGGCACGCAAACAGGGACAGCTGAGAGGGACTTGTCCCAGCACCATCTGCTGCCTGGCACGCTCAAGCAGACAGGAGCTGTGCCAGGGTTACTGCCAGGTGGTGTGGCAGAGAGGGAACTGCAGCACCCAGTGCCACTGGGCTGGCCCTGCTGGCAAGGAAGGTGCCATCCAGCACAGGAGAGGCAGGGCATGGAAAGGTAGAAACTGCTCTGTCTCCCTGTGGAAATCAGCACAGTGCCTGTCTTTCAAAGTGAGGGACCTGTTTGAGTCACTGGAGTTTCCTGAAAGGAAGAAATCCTAGGGACAGAAAGCACCATTTCTAGAGCACTAGCAGGGTGAAAAGATGAAGAAACCAGAATAAACAGATGAATGGGATTCTGGGCCAGGTTTGCCTGTGATGGCAAGGTCCTGCACATGACATCTGGGGAGCAGATGGTCCCATTGCTCCTCTTTCTGGGTCTGTCTGAGAACCAGAGGAATCCTGATTGAATCTGTGAAGCAGTGAGCTTGGAAAGTAATCGTTCATTGGTTTTTGTTGTTTTTTTTTCTAGTGGACAGCATCCATTTGTAAGATCAGCCAGGCCAGTATCCATCCTGGCACCACTCATCAACTGTTTGAAGAAGGAATAGAAGAAGAAGGAGACAAGAATGTGGCAATCAAGATTTATCTGCATAACCAATTCAGAATAGGATTGTAGTGTAGGACTCTAGGATAGGATTGTTGTGTAATTGTGGTTAAAAGAGTAAGTTTATAGTACAGGTTTATAGAGTAGGATTGTTATTAAATAAAGTTTATGAAACATAAACTCATGCAGAAGATTCCCCTCCTTCTGACCCCTTCAGAAACCCCAGCATTTTCTTCTTGTGAGAAATAGCTACTCACTTTTCCTAGTTTGGGAAGGTTTATTAAACCCTATCAAAAATACAACAGAAGACTGAATAAAGAAAAAAGGTTATGGCAATGGGAGCAAAAGATTTTCCCCACCATGTGCTCAGCCCCCTAACAATGGAGGTTTTCCCTTTTTAACCCTTTAACCCCTCCCAAAGTTCTGTCCATCAAGCCCTTCTTCACTGTCTAGTGGTGGAGAGCTCTTCTTCAAATCCTGCTTGGAGGTCAGATGTCACCATAGTGACAAGCCAGCCCTCCCAGATATCCCAACTCCAGCTGTCCCTTGATAACCACGCCAGGGGGTACAACATAACTATAAATCTATAAAACTTTTCTTAAACTGATACGTGATATTTGTCCATTAATTGTGAGAGTCAATCATCGCATGACTCATCTATCACATTCTGAATTACCAGCTGCTTTTTACTGGTGCTAAGACACAATTATGGCTTCTTTGGTATAGTTTGTAAGTGGAGAAGAAGTTCTTCATTCATCGTCTCCAGACCACACTGCCTTTGGAATAAGACCCACTGGCCTGTTTTTGCCTAGCTGTGGTATTTCTAGGTGAGGCAGAAAGAGCAATGGCATTTGCACCAAAAACCAAAGGAGGAGTGGGGCAGCCAAGACATCCTGTGCAGATGCAGGCCTTCAGCTATGACTGGAGAGCATTTGGGTTCCTGCCACTTGGATTGGTATCCCTAAGTGCAATCTCTTTGGCTGGAGGGGAGCCTTGCTCAGGTGAGAAAGCAGAAGCATCAGAGAGGCTGCTCTGGAAGGTCTCCTGTCGTGCAGAGCTGTCAGTGACTATGAGGTGAAAGCGGGCCTGGCCTTGCCTGGGGTGGAGCCCCGGCAGAGCCCGGAGCAGCCTGAGCCTGGGCAGAGGCAGGCTGGAAGGAGGCCCTTGGAGCTGCAAGAGGCAGCAGCCGGGCCCTGGGTGCCTCTTGCTGGCAGCGGGCAAATCCTCTGCTCTTGAGGCCCAGGTGGCAGCTGGCTGCTCCCAAGGGGAAGCGAAGCCATGCTGGGCACAGCCCAGACCGGAGGCATTGGCCATCGGGAGTGTGCCCAGGAGCAGAGAAAGGCCAAGGGCAGCCGAGGGTCGGTGGCCTGGCTGAGGATTGCTGCTCTTCTGCCGCCTGCCCTGGAGCTGCTGGGAAAGCTTAGCAGTGTGTGCAGCACTCTGGGCACTGGGGCAGGGAGCCGGGCTGCTCGGCAGGCTGGAGCACAGGGCAGCGGCCTTCAGGCACAGCACTTCTGCTGGGGGAACTGAGGCCAGTGTCAGGCAGGGACAGCTTGGCAGGGCACATCTGCAGCAGCCAGTGCCTCACACGGCTCCGGCAGGAAGCGCCTGCAATCCTGCAATCCTGCACTAAGCCAGAGCAAAGGTGTGAGATGCAGAGTGTTCTGCAGAAATACTCAGGGCCACCAGGCCACCCTGCTTTGTGCTCTCTGGTGCACTGCAGCTCTTAGCTGCTGGGAGAGAGGTGTTAGAAATAAATAAACTCTTAGATACAATTCAATGGAGACAAAGTCATTAAAGCAAAAGTGAACCTTCTTCTTAGTAAGGATTCGACTGAGCTGGCTGTGCATCTCCCTCTCCTGAGAGCCGAACATATACACACACCAACAAAATGCTGCTTTTTATTTCTTTTCCCAGCCCTGGGCAATCCCTGTCCCCTTTCCCTTTGGCTGGGTATTAGGAACTTATATTCTCTCCTGTCAGCCTCCTCTGCTGTCTCATCTCCTCTCCTACTTCCCTTTGGTCTGGTGTTCAACCCTCCCCTTTTCCAGCTCACTGCAACATCCATCAAATTAACTGGAACAAATGCAAACCATAACTAACAGCACCTAGCACCAACAACTTTCATTCTTTTTTCTAATAACCTTTTGGCTGCAGCAAAATATTACCTCCTATCTCCCAGAGGGAAATGGGGATGAGCTTGAGGCTTGTGCTTGGCTAGCAAACAGATTTGGAAGTGAGCCAAAAGGCTTTCAGAAGGCAGTTTTTGTTTTCTTAATTAATTTCTGAAGGAAAGACGCAATGTGGCTTCAGTCAGCAAAAGCATTTGTGATGTGCATTGACGAAATGCTTGTGAGCAATTCCCAGAGAAGGAAGGCATGGAGAAAACGTTGAATTATAAAAAATCGTGAATTTGTTTAGCTGTAGCAGACAGTGTTGAGTCCTCTATTCCCCCAGTGCAGTGATTAATGCATGCAAATGGCTATCTTAGCCTTGAGAATAAAGAGAGTGGTCCTCTGCTGTAGGAATGTACCCCCTATAGACAGAGTGACAGAACTTTCCTCTGTCCCCCAAAAAGGAAAGAGCCAGAACTTTCTCCCAGTGATCAGGTAGAAAAATCACTGATAGGACCTTGAGGGCTTCACCTCAAGTTTGGGGATAGCTAATTGGCCATAAGCCAAAAGGTCCCCCCTGGGCCATTTAGTAGAAAAGGACAGAACAAAGAAACTAAATTGCTTTTGTGGAGTGTCTTTTACCAGGAGCACAAGTCTGTGACACCTGGGTTGGTTTGAGTTTGTTATTTTGACTTTTATTAAACCTTTTTTGTTCCTGACGCTGTCACATAAGCCTCCTGCTCCTTTTATGCCTCCCAATGAATGCTGAGCTATTCTGGGGTATAACGTTTGGGTGTTGAGAGCTTATCAGATCAGCTCAAAACCCGAGGAAAAAATGTTATACTCTGCCAGAGGTCCGGAACTTACCCGCTCGACCTCGGCTAGGTGTTTCTCTTCACCAGAAGAAGGAGGGTCACTCAATCCTGGATAATTCCAACTGATTTTATTGCAAGGTCCATAGGTAGTGGGAAAACAGGAGGATAAGTATAGGAACAGATGGTAAATCAGAGGAACAAAGGGGTACAGGGAGACAACCAGCCGAAAGGGACCAGGCGAGTGCAGCTTCTTTAAGGAAAGTTACATCTTCTTCATGCACAGCAGCTAAGGGAGGGGTTGAATATAAACAAAAGGCTCCATTGAGAAGCAACAGTACAGGTGGGGAGGGGGGAATGTGAGTTCTCACAGAAGTAACTAATAGGAGATATAGTGGGTACAAGCTGTTTTTGCATTTCAATAAAAGGCATGCATTTCTCCTTGACTTTTCTTAAACAACACTGCATTCTCATGGCATTCCAGACCCCGTTCTTTCTCCCCCAACCCCCACATCTCCCCCTTCTTTGTTTATTAAATAAATTTTTCCAAGGGACTTTTCTATTGCTCTTTTGAAACAACTCAGGGCAACCATTATCATGAAAATGTCCACTAAAATCCACACCAAGATTTTGAGAATTGGAACAAGTCACCCAGGGATCCCCCATTGCATGAGTGCCTTATCTACTACGTTGATGTCTTTGCTCTCCGTCATGAGGTCTTGTACTTGGTTCTGAATTTGCTGAATGCTGGCGTGTATGGAGGTACTTTTAGATGTTAAATTAAAACAGCACAGGCCAGCAAAGTCTTGACAGCTGTGACTGTGCACAAGCAGGAGAAAATCAATGGCAGCTCGATTTTGTAGAGTTGTGTGCCTGGTGGTTTCTTCTTCTGTGAGCAGATCTGATAGAGCTGTGGAGGTAGCTTTGGCCTGGCAGCTGAGCCAACACCCCAGGTGGGAAATTTCCCCAAGAGCTTTTGCGGCTGCGTACCAAGGTAGAAAAATTGACACAGCAACTCTTTTTGATTTACTCCAATCGTAAATTTGGTCATCACAATTTGGGTCAAATTGACTGTAAGATCTTTTTTTGCATGCCAATTGTTCTTGTTTCTGCCAATTTATAATTTGTGATGTGTTTGGGGTGAGGACTGTCAGCTGCCTGAGGCTGCAGGGACTTCCTTTGATCTTTGATGGAATCCCTGCCCACACTCTGTCGCCGCAGATAAGAAATATGCCTCTCGCTAACACTCTGGGAACATCACTGGACTCGGTGTGCTAGAGGTATAGTTGCACCATGTGGCTGAATTGTATTTTCTGCTATTAGGTGTTACATCTTTCCAAATTATTCCGCGTGGGACTGTGGAAGCAAGCTGAATGGGTGTCTTTTGTACATAGAAAAACCTAACACAGTATGTAGCTGGAGCAGAGCCCAAGAGATCTAACTCCTGAGGCTCTTGTGTGGCATGTGGCAAAATCTTTGTCCAGGTGTCCCAGCTGTCCACCGGATTTGGTTTCTTACCCGCATATGGATAGTCTTTTTGCGACAGAGGCATTCCCACCAGGCACGTAGATAGCGGATTGTCCACGCTGTCCATTGACAAGCAGATGTTATCTTGCTCCAAAGCTTTCGCCAGGGTCAGCCATACATTTTCTGTCGGTTGTTGTACCATCCACCCTTCTGCTATCCACAAATGGAGCAGAATGGCAGTTGCAGTGAAAAGCATTCATTTGAATTGCATTCTTTCCAGAGTGGCCTTCCAGGGTGATTTTGCTGTAGCAAATAGCAAGAGAAACATATGACATTAAATTTCTATACACTCTTTTCAGTCACTCTCCTCACCCTCCCCCTTTTCTAATAATAGTTGGACACAAGCAGGAAAGCGATGTAGGGAACTAGTGGGATGGGTTAGGGTAGAAGTATGCCGGAAAAGGAATAGAAACAACTGGGGAGGGAAGAAGGGGCTCTGCAGTAAGGTATGACAGGGGAAAATGTTGTAGTGTGTTATCAAATTTAATTAACGTTACTATATTCCATTTCCCTTATGTAAGGCTAGGTGGTTCAGTCCTGGTTCTCCCCCTTCCAGTTAGTTCCTTCCCTGATTGGGAGACCTGCCAAGTTCTTGTCTCCTCCCTTGTTTCCTTGGAGATGTGCTATGTCATTACGGTATCTCCTCCCCCAGATACCTGTCCTTCACCCAATGTTCCTCCCCTTGTTCCAGAAAGTTCTCCCCTTTTCAGTGGGTGATTGGACCAGGAATCAAAGCCCCTCCCTATGCTATCTACTATGAGCCAGCTGGTCTTTCAGTTACGAACAAGTTCCCTCCCAAGTTTCTCCTCATTGGTTATTGTATTGTATCCACTTATGTGTTCCACCCCCTTTAAATACCGATGTATCTCTGTACTCAGGGTCTTCCCTTGGTTGATTCCCCTGGAGACAATTAATCTCGGGACTTCATCCCCAAGAGGAGGCCCTCTTTTCTTCTCTACTTTGTCCTTTCTGCTGCATATCGCTGCCTCCTGTTGAAGGCACTTCCCGGACGTCCCTGGAGCATCCGGGCAGTGCCCCCCCCCCCGCTGCTAGCTGCGGTGCCTCAGCCTAGCCGGTGCGACCTCCTCCCCCAGTCTAGGGGAGTAGAGGATTTTAGACAGCAGCGCAGCAGGAAAATATCTTTTCATGATGAGAGTTTGTGCCACAATGTTGGGAATTCTGGTCTTCTTTTTCTGGCACTTCCAGGCAACTGCATCTGCTGCGGTGTCTGGCTGCTGATATGCATCTTGGCCTTTTTCAGGCGGGTCAGCAATGTGTTCTGCATCCAGATAGGGTTTGACAAAGTGGCTTGGAATCCACTTTGGCCCTGCTCCTGTTGAAACACAAGCATACCATTGCCCCCAGGTTATTAGTGGAAAAGGACCTTTAATTTGGTGGGAGTCAGGGCCTTTGATGAGCACAGGAGAGCGTTCCTGAAGATGAGCGAAGATGTTGTTATACAAATGCTGGAACGTCGGAGGATTTGGTTCTTTTGAATGACAGTTAAGAAAACTCATTACAAATAGTGCTTTACAGAGTCTTTCCTGGGGTGTCATTAAAAGGGCAGAATCCTTTTGCAAATCTAACATCTTTTTAATTTCTTTGTGTGTGTTCTATTATTGATTGTCCCTGAGGGTTATGAGGAATGCCTGTGTGATGGGCAACTCCCCAAGCTGAGAGAAAGTTTCAGAATGCTTTGGAGGTGTAACTTGGTCCATTGTCTGGTTTAATCTTTTTTGGAACTCCCAGGGTAGCAAAGGCCATGTAGAAATGCTTGGTGACATCTTTGGCTTTCTCTCCTGCATGCAGAGATGCAAAGACTGCACCGGAAAATGTATCCATAGATACGTGTATATATTTCAATTTCCCAAAAGGTGGGTAATGAGTAATGTCTGACTGCCATAAGTCAAGTGCATTCAGTCCCCTAGGATTGACATCTGTTGCAACTGTTGGAAGGGCTTGGGATTGGAAATTTGGACACGTGGCTAGGATGGCACGGGCTTGTTGATGTGACAGTTTGAACTGATGTGCCAGAGCTGGCGTGTTTTGGTGGTAAAACGTGGCTTAATTGTGCTTGTTTAAAAATGTCAGGTAAAGTTGGTGAGGCAATTGTGGTGGTGTGGCTAGACAGTGCTCAGATGGAAAGGGACCTGAGAGTGCTGGTTGACAGTCGGCTGAACATGAGCCAGCAGTGTGCCCAGGTGGCCAAGAAGTCCAATGGCATCCTGGCCAGTATCAGGAGTAGTGTGGCCAGCAGGAGCAGGGAGGTCATTCTTCCCCTGTACTGGGCACTGGTGAGGCCACACCTTGAGTGCTGTGTCCAGCTCTGGGCCCCTCAGTTTAGGAGGGACGTTGAGATGCTTGAGCGTGTCCAAAGGAGGGCAACGAGGCTGGTGAGGGGCTTGGAACACAAGCCGTATGAAGAAAGACTGAGGGAGCTGGGGTTGTTTAGCCTGGAGAAAAGAAGACTCAGAGGTGACCTTATCACTCTCTTCAACTTCCTGAAGGGTGGCTGTGGTGAGCTGGGGGTCGGTCTCTTTCTCCGGACAACAACAGACAGAACAAGAGGACACAGTCTCAAGCTGTGCCAAGGGAGATACAGGCTAGAATTAAGGAGGAAGTTTTTCACAGAAAGAGTGGTCAAATACTGGAATCATCTGCCCAGGGAGGTGGTGGAGTCACCATCCCTGGATGTGTTTAAAAAAAGACTGGATGTGGCACTTGGTGCCATGATCTAGTTGAGGTCTTAGAACATGGGTTGGACTCGATGATCTTAAAGGTCTCTTCCAACCTAGAAATTCTGTGATTCTTTGATTCTGTGATACTGTGACCCACATCCAAGGGACAATAATTCCTTGAAAAGCAGACTCATCATCAATTTCAGGACCAGCAGATGCAGCAGCTCCTTTAGGTACAAATTGAGGTCAAAAACAGTCTGATGAGGGAAAGAAAATTTCCCTCAGAGAACACAAATTTGAAAAAAGCAAGCAAATGCACAGAATTGAAAGGGGTATGTTTGCAAGGAACGGCCATAACAAAAATGCTAGTGGTTTGAAACAGAAGGGAAGTTCCGGGAAGGGAAGTTCCGGGAAGTTCTGGAAAGGGAAGGTTCCAGGAAGGGAAGGTTCTGGGAAGGTTCTGGGAAGGTTCTGGGAAGGTTCCGGGAAGGGACGGTTCCGGGAAGGTTCCGGGAAGGTTCCGGGAAGGGAAGGGAAAGGAAGGGAAAGGAAGGGAAAGGAAGGGAAAGGAAAGGAAGAGAAGTTTTGGGCAATTCCGGGAAATTCCAGGAAAGGAAGTTCTGGGAAGTTCCGGGAATGGAAGGGAAGTTCTGGGAAGTTCTGAGAAGGGAAGGAAGTTCCGGAAGTTCCAGGAATGGAAGTTCTGGGAAGGGAAGAAAAAAGGAAGGGGCGGAAGGAAGGAAGGGGCGGAAGGAAGGGGCGGAAGGAAGGGGCGGAAGGAAGGAAGGGGCGGAAGGGGCGGAAGGAAGGAAGGGAGGGAGGGAGGGAGGGAGTGGCGGAAGGGAGGGAGAGAGGGAAGGAGGGAAGGAAGGGAGGAAGGGAGGAAGTGGAGGGAGGGAAGGAAGGGAGGAAGGGAGGAAGGAAGGAAGGGAGGGAGGGAGGGAGGGAGGGAGGAAGTGGCGGAAGGGAGGGAGAGAGGGAAGGAAGGGAGGAAGGGAGGAAGGGAGGAAGTGGAGGGAGGGAGGGAGGGAGGGAGGGAGGGAGTGGCGGAAGGGAGGGAGAGAGGGAAGGAGGGAAGGAAGGGAGGAAGGGAGGAAGGGAGGAAGGGAGGAAGGAAGTGGTGGAAGGAAGGAAGTGGCGGAAGGAAGGGAGGGAGGAATGCTCAACATCAATAAAGATCAAGAAAAGATGATTGTCCACTCCTGCCCAGATTGCCAAAAACATTCAATACCATCTACTGGAAATGGTGTTAATCTCCAAGATTTAAATAACTTACAGATTTGGCAGTAGGATGTAACCCTTTGGACAGTTTAGGTATTTGCATGTATCCATAGATACTTTTCTGGGAGCCAGCTTTGCATTAGCCCACAATGGGGAAAAAGCCAGAGACATAATTAAACACTTTCTATAAGCTTTCTTATCTTTAGGCATTCCCCAAGAAATCAAGACTGACAATGGGCCAGCCTACATATCTCAAAAAGTGCAACAACATTTTCATTGTTGTTGGGGCATTAAGCATACTACAAGCATTCCTCACTCCTCCACAGCCCAGTCCATGATTGAAAGAACCCATAGATCACTCAAAAATATCCTAGAAAAACAAATCGGGGGAGTAGAGGTCCTGGCTCTACCCCTCTCTCTATAGTAGAGACAGTGTAAAGCCATGTATGTTTTTAATTTTTAAAATTAATTTATTTTAAGATTTTAAAATTTTAAAAATCACTTAGGGAGACTGTGCTACCTATTTACAGACATTTTCAAACATGACTCAGGCAAAACTGAAGGAAGGACCACCTGTATTAGTTAAGGACCCTGAAACTGGACAAGTTTCAGGGTCTTTTCCACTCATCACTTGGGGAAGGGGATTTGCTTGTGTATCTATAGGTGCAGGACCCAAGTGGATCCCCACAAAGAATATCAAGCCCCATCTCCAGCCATTGCAGTAGCCCACAACTTCATCAGAAGCCCCAGTGGAAGAGTGAAGAACCACCTAAGAAGAAAACAGCAACACCAAAACCAGACAAAGATTTATCCAAACCTGCTTTAAAAGACTGAAAGATGACTTACCAAGACTCCTTGCTCATGTTTTGTGGTTTTCTTAGCTTCCTCCTTCCGGATGACACCTGGGTATTTCCATAGCCAAAGCAAAATAAATGGATCACATTAGCCAATATCACCAAGCAACAGACCATGCGTGTCTCAGTAGCCAGCTCAGATAACCCCTTTTCTACCTGTTTATTTGGGTTACCCATGGATGCGTGGCCAATACCAGAGGATGCCATCTGTGCAAAAGTCAGCCCCAAAACCATCAGAATTTATTATCTAGTAGATGGCTGGGACTATTGGACCCAGAAGTTACTGCATGCAACACTCGAGCTGCAGAAATTGGAGTTGCTCGGCTCGACAACAATGGATTACTGCATTAAATTCTATTACATGACAGACACCAAATTACCAAAGTGAAACAACAAACCTGTAAATCTAATGAGAGAGAAAATAACTAGATGGGATATTTCTTTATGAAATCAAATGTATAAGAGCCAAAGTTTATGGTTAAGAGCCAAAATTACACCTCTCCCATTTTGTCTTGGTCCAATAATTACCCAATTCAATTACTACCTGAAAAAAAATTAAGAAAGGATCAATTGCTAGAGTAACTACAGCTTATTTTAAATCAAGTGTGTCTGTGTCTCTTGTACCTGTTATTTTGAGTTGATAAGAAATGATAACAAGTGATACTTAAGAGAATAAAAGATATAGCCAAGGGGAAGGGGGAGGAGTGCAGCTGTCTGCACTCTGGTAACAGGAGTTTTGTCTTGGGAAGGCCTGAGATACCACAAGATTTTGGTTGGGGAGTGACAAGTTGGGCTCAGTTCCTTGGTCTTTCTTGTTTTCAGGATTGCAGGGGAGATAGTATTATGTGTGCGTAATACTAAGAATCTAAGTGTCTGAGATTTAATTAATTATCTGGAAATAATCCAAAGAGTTCTAAGCAGAAAATTGTGGTACCATTCCACAGTTTCATAGAGAAAATAAAATAGATTTCTCTAACTGATAGAATTGTTGTATTTTTTGTTGTTGTTGTTCTTAAAACAAGCCCTTTTTCGACAAAACAAGAAAAATGTCAGAAAATATATTTTTAGTTTGCTTTTTTTCTTTTGCCTTTGTTTCCCATTCTCAGGAAAATCATCTTTTGGGAGTGTATTAAAGCCATGGATACTATACTTCACCACTGACAAAACATATTGGATTCTTGATGCTTTTGTAAGAAAAAATAAAAGCAAGCAAAACACCAAAGTTTCAGAAATAGGAAAACATAACTTCAAATGTCAAGGAGTAATGCAAACCTAGAGAATATTTCAATGTGGCTATTAATAAGGAAATTTCTGGCATTTAATGAGAGTCATAAATGTAAATATCTGAAATGGATACAGTAGAGTTTTAAGAAGTAATCAAAGTGGGAAAAAGTGCTGTTTATTTCGAAGCCCCAACCTCCAACCCTTTTCAACAGCAGACATCATACATGCTTTCAGCATCAGGAAACAGCCATAGGCCACTCATCCTTATAGAGAATATTCAGGGCTTCCAGGAAGGGACAGGACTACCATGGGTGCATGAAGTATGTGTATTATAAAAAGCAGAAAGCTTTTACTGGTAGTAGCACATCTTACAGCTGAGTCTCTACGTAGACCAGAGCAGCCTGGAAAAGAAATGAGCTATTGTCGTTAAGAACAATTAATATATGGCACTCATGGTGGCTCCCTCTACTGGAGCATTTTTGTCCTTTTGCTAATCACTTGTTCAGGACAGAGCTGTGATTTCTGGGGAAGAGAGCAGAAGATTTTCACGAAGCAGTGCAGAAGACAGTGCTTGTTAGCAACATGATTTAACTTCAGCTGAGAGGCAGAGTGCCTCTAGGAAGTTTACAGTGTCTGTTTGGTAGAGGAAGAGGCTGCAATGGTCCACAGGCTCAAAACAGGGGAGTATCGCAGATTTGGATCAATTCAGTTAAGAAAAAATAAGCATGGAAACATGAAAGAAGGTCACCTATAACAATGCATGATACAAGCTGGGACTCCATCTGGCTTCCATCTGTAGGCAGATAGCCTAGATTCTCTTGGAAGCTGTTAGACCTGAAGATAAATATGAGAGTAAGTAAAGAAAGATATGTTCATTGGAATACCAAAAGATACCATTGTAGAGGAAAACGTGCCAAAGAAGCATTATCTCGGACCACTAACAAGAAGTAATTTGAAAATCCATACGTAAATTTATTGGCGCTATAAACCACTTTTAAAAAAAATATAGTTGTATATTTATAAGGGAAATTATACATTTCCACATCCCATGATCTAATAAGTAACAGAACGCTGGCAGAACAACCTTGGAGAAGCCCTGGAGTTGTGGGCTGAGCTCTGGGAGCACAGATAGATAAAAACAGCCTTGCAAATTGCTGGAAACAAACTGTGCTTGCTCAGAACCAGTGGTCAGCCAGCAGACACCACAATTTGGGCATCAAACATCACCAGAGACCCTGAAAGAGACCCCTGAGAACCAAATAAGGACTTCTGATAGGGATGGAACTATGCAAAACAGGGCAATAAATATACATCTAGCAAGCGAGAATACCTGTATTCACATCCTCTGAACAGAGAGAGACAAAATTCTCTCTCTCAGGATTTTTTCTGGGGAAGGCAGTGAGAACCTCAGAGAAGAAGAGAAAACAATTCTTACCTCTATTCACTGCTCCTGTTGTTTTGCACATGTGGAATGTGTTATGGAGATTGTTTACCGAAAGTGATTTGGTTATTGAACACGGGTGAAGGTTGTTTTGATTCCTTGGCCAATTGGGTCAAAGCTGTGTCGTGGCTGTCTGCAGAGGGTCGTGGGTTTTTCTTTAGTATAGTATATTATTCTTTAGTATCTTTTTAGTATAGTATCTTTTCAGTATAGTATCTCTTTAATAAGTAATTTAGTATAGTATTACTGTAATACAGTATAGCTTAATAAAGCATTTGTTTAGCCTTTCTGAATCATGAAGTCAGAGGACATTATTCCCTGGCTGGGGATTGCCTGTTTCTACAATAGATACCTGATAAATATGTAAACAATATGTGTAACAAAAAGCCTTACTTGCCTGTCTTTGTTTACACAAGACTAGAAGAAAATGTTCCTTGCATCCAGCAAGCTGCATTAAAGAATGCATGCTTTCTAATACTTAAAAATGTGTTAGAAAGTTTCTATCCAGCTGAGTTCAGCACCACTGTAAAGTTACTTCTTTTTTGAAACAAATTAAAGTAGCTTGTCTGCCTTCAGCAACTTGCCGTTATAATAAAAGCAGACTCTATCTGGCAGCTCAATTTTCAAAAGCACAATAAAAAAAGAAATATTTGTTGCTAATTGTTTCCCTGCTTAAAATAAGAAAGCAGAGAATGCAAAAAAATGCAGAGAAAGGAATGTTTGCATCATGTATGACACATATGAATATGAAACAGGCTATTGCTTTTAAGGGTTAATCCTTTGTTAGCAGGTATGCTTTTTGGGGGCCTAATGCCCAGGAAGCATCTGGACATCTGTAATTCTTTGATTTTTTTTCCTTTATTTTTCCTTATTTTCCTTATTTTCCTTATTTTAGTCCTAAATCTGTCCAAATTCTTATTGCTCTAATTGTTATTCCTATTTTTATAACAATTTTATTACTATTAAACATTTAAATTTTTAAAACAAGTGATTGGAGTTTTTCACAAGATACATTTGGACAAAGATGTCCTCAGATGGCATAAATGGAGACTAGAACATGATTTAGAGACCTAAAGAACTGGATAGTTTCAGGGTTTAAGGGCTTAATATGGCTTACAGGGACAGCAGGCAGCATGCTCCTTGATAACCTCCTATCAGAGCAGAAAAGGGCAGTCACCTCTTATGTCTTCATTTCTCAAAATCTCAAAACCTCTTATGTTTTCATTTCTGGAAAGTCATTCCACAAGGACTTCATAAAGGATGAAAACAAACAACTTCAGATTGAGAGTGGTATCAGCAAATACCAAAGTTGTGGGTTTGATGCTCGTATGGACCTTTCACTTAAGAATTGGAACTAATGATCCTTGTAGGCCCCTTCCAACACAGAATATTCTATGATACAGACAGACTGATAGTGGTGAGGGAAAAGGAAACAGATATGTTGCAGCACCAAATACTTTGGAATCAGGAGCTGTATAACAACTTTTTAGTTCAACTAGCTAAACAAGAAAAATAGAAAATATACAGAGCTCTTAAGTGCTTTTCTCCAAATTACTGTTTCATTTTCTAATGAGATCTTCTCAGACATCCTTGACATTCAAATAATTGTGTAAAGTAATTTATGTGCTCTTCCAATTAATTTTCCATCTGTTTGATGGAAGTAAAAAAAAAATTGGTTTTTTTTGTTTTTCTCAAAGGTAAAACTCAAGTAAGCTCCATTATTTTTAATGGGCAATGTAACTGTCTCAGGGTCTTTCACTGGCACTCAAATTCTTACCTTTTAGGTATAAGACAAGAAAGTTTCAGATTCCTTTTGTAAGTGAAAAAGGTTCTACACTTCAACTCAGAATGGGGAAATATAACCCAAAGACACAGGTTTCAAAAGCTGCTGAATACCATAATGATCACAGAACATCACAATTTTTAAAAATTCTGTTTCCTTACTTTGTCTCTAACCAGTAATTTAGACATCAATTACTAATAGTCAGGAATTCTAAAAAGATCTAAAAATGACTGCCCATTTCCACACAGAGGTTTGAAGTTATGTCACACTTCACGAAAAAAAAATATAGCTCTCTTGAAGCAAATTTTTGCATTCAAATTTTTTTGGATACAAGTGTTTTGTATTTATACCTGACTTGAATACTGAACAAATCTATGCATTTCAATGATTAAACAACCCACACCCCTCCCCCACACCAAAGAAACAAACAAATATTCAAGGACTTAAATAATTATTTTTGTTTCAAAATAAAGAACATAAATTACTCTACTTTTTTGGTTTCTATATGAAAACTCAAAGACTGTCTTAATCTGCTGATTATTAAGAGCACTAGCTTCTGATTTGGGGAAAAAAAACCCTCAAAAACCAACTTTCCCCACACAGCGCTAGAACCCTTGGTTTTAAGGACGGTAGTTTTGCTAAGAGGGCATTTTAAAATACATATATTTCTCTGCCATAGTTTTTACTGACCAAGGCAATCCTCTTTTCTTTTCCCCTAATGCTTTGCATCTGACCCAGCACTGTTGGACTTTACACAGTCCATGCATCAAGGACATTTCTAAAGGACAATTTAACATCAGTGACTGTCTTTCTAAGAATTATTCTTCCTAGACTTTTGAATATAACACTTTCCTCTGTCATATGTCCCTGTGCTGCAAATAAGTTGCTTGGACTTGTCAAGAGAAAATACATCTCACGGGAATTCATAGGATAGAAGCAGGGTGATACACAACAGTGGGAGGATCTGAATCAGTCAAGCTCTGTTGAAGTCATAAACCTTGTAAAAAGCTATCACGGAAGCTTATTCACATGCTCCATCCCTACAGCACCTTCATCAAAATCTGTTGTTCATAATCTGAAAGATTATTCCCATTCAAGGCCTACAATTTTTCAAGGGGGAGACACGTGATAGTTTAATGTCTCACAAGCTACTTAAATCAGTTTTACTCTTTCCAAATTCACACTAATTGTGGGACACAAGACCTTGAATCTGTTTTCTCAGTTAATGAACTGCTAAACTTTTTTACTTGTTAATAAGTTAACTAATCACTGTTTTCACAGTATCTATATGTGATTTTATATGACCTATTACAATTGATACAATGTTAAGTTCAAGGCCTCTGGGATAATCAGCTTGCTTCTGAACAAAATCTGGTTGCTGCCCCTGTTACTTCAACTGCAGGTATATATCTGCACAAGGCTTCTTTGCTACTGTGGTGTTTTATTCATTCCCTTCTACACAGTGACAAATGTCAAAGAGCTCACCACCAATATGGACTTCTCATTCTGTAGGCACACTATATCCCTGAAATCTTTGCTTAGTATACAGTAGCAAACCAACCAACCAACCAACCAACCCAATAAAACGAATCTTCTAATGGATTCTAACAACTAAAGGATTCTATTAGGACAGCGTTTAGTTGAGGAACAATGAGACACAAGAGCAATAAAATTTATGGACAGTTACTCTGTAGCATCACCCTAAGTCAGGGTCTTGTCATTCTTGTTCGCTGGCTTTGTAATACACTGACTGCTCCGTCACCTTCGGCTGTGGTCTGTCTAGACACAGCCTTTTCGTGGTCTTTCCACCACTGAACCACAGCTGAAGCAAAAATTAGAGTTTTCAGGACCTAGCGCTTCCCAAACCATCCTTTTGTTTGCTGTTGAGGAATACGTCTGCTGCAGGTAGCTCGGCAGCATCGGAGGACCAGGTCCTGCACTGTCAACCCATAAGCCATCTGAGACTGCTGCGGGAAACACGGTCTGATTGCCTAAGTGGGGTGTGTGGGGAGATAAGCGGGGACACATCGGCTTACTGGAGCCGCCGCTGCGAAGGCGGCTTCGGTGTCAGCAGTGGCAGCTCTGGCATTGGGAAGTGCCTGCCAGGGAGTCTCATAAACGATCACACTGGGAAGTTTCCTCAACATTTCTGCTTTTACTTAAGTCAGTTACAAAATTTCGGTTCTTTTGTAAATAGAATCAGGCTAAAACAGAGGACCGGTTTAAAAAAACTACCCCGCCTTAAATTTGTTACATTCGAAGTAGCCCCTCACTCGCGCCCAAGCGCTACTGACCACCCAGAGAAAAAGGGAGGTGCCCACGACAGAGCTGCGGCGACACGGAGAGGGAGGGGAGCGCCTTCCGCTTCCGGCGGCCGCACTGACGGCGGCGGGGCCCGGCCGCTCTGCGCGGCCGTGCCGGGCGGGAGGCAGGGGGAGATGCAGTCGCCGGCGCTGCCGCGGCTCCTGGCGGGGCCGCTGCTGGTGCTGCTGGTGCTGCTGGAGGCCGCCCGCTGCGCGGAGGCTGCGGCCCCACGCCCCCGGAACGCCGCCGCTTCTTCCCCGCGCCCAACGGAGGCGGCCGGCGGGGCCTCCACGCGGAGCAGCGGCAACAGCAGCAGCAGCAGCAGCAGCAGCCGCCTGGCCGAGGTGTCGGCGCTGCCCGAGCAGGGTCAGCCCATGACCCAGCGTGCCCTGTCCGTGCTGGTGCTGGCCAGCGCCGCCCTCATCGTCTACTTCGTGATCCGGACCGTGCGGTGAGGGCGGGGAGCTGGATTGTGGGCGCGGGGGGCGCAGCTGCGCGGCCGGGTCTGCGGAGCGAGTCGGCCCCGCGCCTCCTAAGGGACCGGCGAGTAGCGCCCGACTGCTCTGGGAAGCTCCCGGTGCCGGCTTCCCGGTGTGGGCGGGGAGCAGCTCGGTCTGCTCCGCTCACGTCACCAAGAATCTCGCATCACTGTTGGGCCTTTCCCGACCCCCTCCTGTGCCCTCCGGGTGGACTTGTCACTGCTGGCATCTGTCATCCCACCAAAATTCATTTTGTATGTTCTTAGAGTGAGTTTTGACCTGTTTGCAAACTTCTGTATCGCTAAACTACCAAAGTTGTCCTCCCCTACTTTGTCGCTAAATATATTTCTTCTATGCTTTCACAGTTAACCTGTTTTGTGACTTTTTAAGAAAAGGGTCCTTATGAAGCTTGCTACCACTTAGCTGCCTTTCTGTTTCTCATGGAAGCTATTCTCCATGTAGCTCGATGTGCTTTTGCAGTTAAGTACAGTGTCTGTCCCTGTATTTTTTGTTTTTGTCCTGGTGGTTTTACTTCTCTCTCTCATGCTTTAATAACTTGAATTCTTCAGAGCAATGCCCAAATGTATGATTATGCATAAAGCATTTCAGTTATGGAGCAAGTTCTCCATGTACCTTGTATTACATTTAGATACGCCCATTGTGTCCAATATCTGCATCATTTAGTTTAGAAAGGCTGTTTTGTGTATGTCATGTACTAAGTTATGCAGTCCAAGTAAAACTCCAAGTAAACTAGGGTATTTTGATTGTTCCATACATCTTGCAAATCGCTCTTGAGAAGCCTTGAGGGCACTTCTCAGTGTTAGTGTGTCTTGTAACATCAGCCTGTTGGATTTGGAGATGTGAGTAGTACTGTGGAAAGGCTGAATGAATAAATAAATAAAAGTCTGTCATTGCAGGAGCTGGAGAGGAAAATTATCATCTGTTGCCATTATTTTCTGCATGAGTGGTAATTGCTTGATATTCTGGTTTTGGCAGTAGGATGCTGTTCTGCATTTGCAACTGGAGTGCTGTCTTCTAGGTGCTACTGTAAACTGGAAGCTTTATACTGCACATTATTCTGTAATTCCATGGCATCTTGCTTCTGAATTTTGGAATATGTAAAGTGTATGTTTTTGAATTTGAACTTGTAGCTCAAATGTTCTTGCAGTGGTTATATAAGAAATATAAGGATTAAGTGCAAATGACCCTTTTTTGGATAGGTTTCCTTGGCATGAAGATATATCTTGTCATAAGACATGAAAGCATTTTGAAAGCTTTCTACCAAGTTGCCTGCCCAGTGGATGAAGGGAAGAAAGTGAGTGTAGTGTTTCTGGATTTAGTAAGGCTTTTGATGCTGTTCTTCACAGTACCCTTCTGGACAAGCTCTGCAGCTGTGGGATGAGCAAATTTGTGCACTGGTAGAAAAGACAGCTAAATGACAGGGCTCATCGGGTTGTAGTCAGGAGAGGTGCATCAGGCTGATGCCCAGTCACCAGTGTTGCTCCTCAGGGCTCAGTTCTAGGGCCAGCTTTGCTCAATACTCTTATCTGGAGACAGGAGTTGAATGGGACATTAGCAACTTTGCTGATGACACCAAACTGGGAGGTACAGTTGACTCTCTCAAGGTTCAAGAGGCCTTGCATAAGGATCTAGATAGATTGGCACATTGGGGAATCACCAGTGCCAGGACATATAACAAGAACAAATGCTGGGCTTTGCAGCTGAAACAGGACTCTGGTTTTACTTGGGAGAGAAGCAACTGCAGAGCAGCCATGCAGAGAGGGATCTCAGGGTGCTGGTTGACAGCAAGCTCAGTATGAGCCAACATGTGCCCTGGCAGCCAAGAGGGCAACTTCACCCTTGGGTGCTTCTCACAAAGCACAGCCAAACAGACAAGAGAGGAGATTGTCCAACTTTATTCAGCCTTATCGTGGCCTTCTTGTGATAACTGTGTGCAGTAAGAAGCATACTAAGGCACATGAATACAACTAGACTGGGCAGCCAAGCTGATGAAAGAGTTGGAAGGCCTGTCCTCTGAGAAGTGGCTGAGGACTGAGTTGGTCTGCTTTGGAGAAGACAGGGCCTGAGGGGTGACCTCATTGCTCCCTGACATCCCATTGGTCCATGGGGAAGGAGATGCTTATCCCTTCTTGCTGAGATCCAGCTTTAGGATGCATGGGAATCATTCATAGTTGCACCAAGAGAGGTATAAATTGGACATTAGGAAACATTTTTTTACTGGTAGGGTGGTCAGTGACTGGAACAGGCTTCTTAGAAAGGGATCAGTGTTTAAGAGGCATTTGGATAATACCCATGGTACCATGCTTTAAATTTTGGATTGATCAGGCAGTTGACTTGATAGTAGTTGTAGATCCCTTCCAACTGAGCAGTTGTCGGTCACAGACTAAAAGATCTTAAGTTATTTTTGTTAACACTCAGGACACTTCTTCAGAGTCATGCCTATGATCGTGCATGCACGTTGCGTAAGCATCTCTAGTATTCCTGCAGCTGCAGTTTTTAAACTACTTCTTGGATAGAGAAGAGTTTAAGTCTCAAGTAACTAGTGTATCTTTTTTCAACAGGATTTGCTTGAATCTAAAATCTGTGCCAGCTTTGTGTTAAGTTTTATTTGCATTTTCTACAATCTACATTTCTACATTTGCTATGATTGTCTTAGATCACTCAAATCACAGTAGCTACTCACTTTCCATTTTAATCCATTAAGGGGAAAAGATAAAATGTAAAGTGAGATTGACAGAAATACTGACTGTATGAGTAGCATGTACTACCTCTTCCTAATTTCTTTTTTTATTTGTGTGTTTAAAATAATTTCTTATCTGCTAGGATATCCACAATGCTTGTCCTAGTCCCAATTGCTTAACTTGTACTTTAGTGAAAATCAAAAGGCACAATATGTAAGAAACAACTTATTTTTCATCATACTGTCATCTTAAAAGTTTTAGAATTTTATTCTACTTGGTGCTTTGAAGTGTACAACTTCTTCCTAAGTTGAGGAATAAAGAGCAGCTAAAATAAATGAAGAACATGAAAGGGACTTTGTCTTGAACTGCAAGGTGAAATTTTTGGTTTTGGTAGTAGCCTTAGCTTTAAATGATAAAGCTGGGTATTTTGTTCTAGTCCAAAGCACTTAAATGCCTGGGATAACAGTTGCTGCATTTTCACATCGTAATTGAGAGTAGAGGAAATGGCTGTGTTGATTATTTCTTATAACTTTAGAAATTTGAGAACTTGGAAGAATGGTATGTACTTTATCTGTTTCCCATTGTTACAAGGTTACATTTATTTCTCAGTTCCAAAAGGAGATATATTTTATACGTTGGAGTATAGTGAAAAGATAAACCAAGACAGAATGCTGATGTGTGCTCTTTCAAGAAGGGTATTTAAGCAAGTTGTTTAAGTTCACTAGAGTTTCAGGACAGGATTTGAAGCTGAGAATCTCAGTATTGTATTTGATATCTCTTATAAGATAGTTGGAATGGTGCCTAAATGTGGGACAGAGAAGTCACTATGCACAGTATACAATAGTATAATGTATTATACTATATAATATGATAGCAATACTATAATATTGTAATATATTAGTAAATTTTTTTAATATTAGCTCAGAAATACTCTGTGTTGAAGTTCCTGAATGTTGTAAACACGTTTTGTTGGCACCTGTGAGAAAAGCAGATGCAGACAGTCTGCTTGTCTGTGATAGGCACTGTGCCTTAATCCTGAAACATGAGTTACTGCCTCTTCTTTCCGTGCTTTGTGAAGCAGACAAGACATTGATAAGATCTGTCTTATTCTAAAGTATAATTATAGATGATTTTTTAAACTTGATATCTATAAAAGACTTCACAAATTATAATAAAAATTTCTAGAGTCAGCCATTACTTGTGTTACAAGTTATAGCTTTGCTATAGCTATGTTTAGTTTCTACCTGATTTGATCTGCTATTATTTACAGATATGTAAGACACATAGAGAATATGTAGCAAGGCATTTTTTTCTCAGTATAAGTATGTTTGAAGTATGCTTTTGCATATATTTTTTATGTGGCTCTTATATTTAGATGCTAAGTGCCATTTTGTATTCACTACATTATTCCCGTACAAAACTAGAGATGACATTCTTAGTAGTCTTAATCATTTCATGTAAACTGTTGACACTTAGAATTGTCTGACCTCTGAATTTCACAGAGCTAAGTGTTTACACTTATAATAAATTTTAGAAAACTTACACTAAGTATCAATACAGCAGTATTTTACATTATTGTTTCAGAAAGTAGCAAAAGATTTACATTACTTGAATGTTTTAAAATACTTTTCAGGCTCAGAAGGCAAAATAGAAAAACCCGAAGATACGGAGTTTTGGATACGAACATAGAAAACATGGAGCTGACCCCATTAGAACAAGATGACGATGATGATGATACAACACTATTCGATGCCAGCCATCCTCGAAGGTTTGTATTTAGAACCTGAATGTACTTCTAGCCACAGAAGTGAAGGAGTGTGGGTGATAAGCAGTTTCTCTGAGAAAGCTCACTACTGTGTTTCATATGCATAGTTGGAGAAGGGATGTCAAGATCACTTGAATTTTAAATGGGCAAGAATTTAGTGGGCAAGAAGATAAACATCATTTGTCTTCAACATGTGAGTTCCAGAGAAATGAAGAGGAAGGTAGGATATTTTTGTTACAAATACAGTGTCATTGAAGCTAATGTTAAATCAACAACTAGCTTTTACCTTCTCTTTTCTTTTTTTTCCTTATTTGGAGGCGCCTCAGTTTTTCTTGTGTATTCTCACCTATGAGGTGTGCTTCAAGCAGCTTTGCTTCATTCTGCTTTCTTATGGCTAAAGTAGTCAGCAGTTAGTTGATGATGATCCTGTGCCAGGTTTTACATTTGGTACTGCTGCACTGAAAGATTCATATTCTTAAGCTATTCTTGGAAACTTCATAGATACAGGAAAATTTTGTTTTATTTTGTTTGAACTTCCAAAACCAAATTTTGTTTGAACTTTCATTCTGTTTCCTTAGTGTCTTAAACATGATAAATTAAAATGTAAATCTATGCAATTCACACTTAATTTTTTTCTTGAGTAATGCCATAACATTGCATGTGTGAAGATACAGTAAAAATAATTGATGGGTTTATCTCATAATAAGGGCTGCTTGACTATTGTCAAGTATCAGAAGAGATCAGATGAATTCTTCCAGTCACAGGAAGTAATTGATTTGCACTGCTTAATGTGAAATCAGATTCAAATCTCAAGCGAAAAACAGTTTGACACATGATGTCAATCATTAAAAAGTATTGGAGTAGTAAGTCAGGTGTTCTACAGTTTATCAGGAGGAACTTTCAGTTCTGGCACTTGAAGAGAAATGTTCAGTCTGCTTTAACTTTGTCTCCTTAATGGGAATATTTCTGATTTAATTTTTTTTCATAAGTCAAAGCCTCTCTTGATTTTTCCTCCCCCATACAATAGATTAAAATAGCTAGAGTATCTTGACTTAGCATTCCTCTGCATTTTAGAATTATGTGACATTTACCATTACCCTATGTTACTAGTTACTAGTCTTGTTCCAGTACATATACATATATATATATATTTACACACATACATACATACATATATATATATATGTATACACGCACACGTATGTAAAATATATTACATAATTGCTGTCACATTATATTCAGGAATTCCCTCAATGTCTTCCTTAAATCTTTTAGCTTCTGTTGTAATTCAGCATACTTGTTGATGTTAAGGTATTTGATGACAAGTTAACATGATACTCTTTGTAAATGCTTATTTACAGGAGTATCAACTATGTTTTTTTAGCAGGAAGTAAAATGATAATATAGGTAGTTATCATTAACAAACAGTATTACACGATTATAAATTTCAGAGAGCCTATTTCTGATTTTTCTGCCTTCCTGTTTCCTAAACACTTCATTTTGAAGGAGAAGAAAAATTTGTTGAAGTATTTCATACTGTTGTTTCAATAGGTCTCTGAAAGTTTGTGCCTTAATTATTGAAGTCCTTGTTTTGATACTGGGAACTCAGGAAAACAAGGACTTCAGTTAGATTTAGTGAAGATGGTGAATTTGCTATGGTTTTGTATAATGATATCTTCCTGTGTTCTCTTTTATGGGGAGAAGCTCTTAAAATTTTAAGAGCTACTTGTTATTTGAAATAGTGTTCATGTGTAGGATGAAAGCAGTGCTGAACAATGTGAATTTACTTCTCAAATCTCTGTAGAGCAGCTTGATAAAATGGTGTTCAAATTTTGCAAAGATACATCATTGCTGGGAGGTTAGTTTGAAAACTAGAATACTTGAATTATTTTATTTTTTTAATCTTGATTGGGAATGTACTTTTTAAAGTTAATTTATTACCCCTTGTTTCAACTTGTTTACATCTGCACTGAAGCTTAGTAATCAGTCTTCACATTACTGCTTAAGCACAATGACCAAAAGGAATACAAAATACCTAAGTAAGCAAAGGCAACTTGATGCTGAGGACAGCATTAGGAAGATGATACATATTCTTGGGAGATGCCATTACCCTTTGTTCTGACATTGATAGTAATTCAGAGGTATGGTTAATTGGGTTTTTTTGAAGGTAGCTTAAATATATAGTCAGGCCTGGAGCCTGGGAACAGGGAAGAGAAGCTTTTAGTAAACAAAACTTTTTTTAAGTTTAGTGCTTTGTTAAGTAAAGAACAGTTGTAGTTTTACTTAACTTAGACTCAACAGCTGAGCTTATTGCTTAAGTTTCCCTCACAACTTGTAACGGAAGGCACTAACAAACAATGCAGTTACAGGAAATTCTTATCTCCATGTTCATTTACATTTGTTATTGACATCAAAGTAGTCAAGTTTTGGTGTATATATATAAAAGTATTTTTTTATATATAACAATATGTCTTTTTTCCTAATGTCTTTGTGACCTGTTAAAAGACTGTAGTGGCACCCAGTCTGCTTTCATTTTTCTTGCTTGAAAATATCAAGCTTTTTTTAAGGTGATACTCTACAAAATAGTATGCCTATATTAGAGATCCCTGTAGGCTTATTTTGGATTAGCTGTTAACTGTATTAGACCCTTTGCAGGACTAGGTAGAGAAACTGGCTTCTCTCCTAAAAATCACCATGGTAGCATTAGTATACTGGTGTCCAGATACATTACTGCTTTCAAAGATTGGTGTTTTCTTTCAGAGCTGTATGAAAAAAGGTCCCCAGTGCCCTCAGCTTTAACATAGATATTTATTTAATTGTTATGAAACACATAACAATTTAAGTGTACTCCCACTGTTATCATGGTCCATGTTACTAGTGTCTATGCTGCTGCCGTTTGGGACAGTTTACTAAAACATAGGTTTTAGCTATTTTACTCAATAGTTTACTTATTAAATGCCCAAGTGAGAAGTTCTAGCCTTTGGTCTCTCACGATACAACTTTCCATACATGCTAACTGAGGAACCGTATACTATTATCACATCTTTGTTTTTCAAAATTATATCACACTACTAGTTTACAATCCTCATTGAATGACTTCACACAGGAACTACTTGCTCAGTGCTGCAAGACACAAGGAGAGGAATTTACTCAATTTATTTATAGTATTCCATAACTGGAATGCTACCAAGACTTGCCAGAGTTTCAGTAGGAACTCAGAAGCCTTGAAGGTTCAAAAATATATTTATTGTGGTAAATCCCTTTTTTATTTTTGTAAATGAGTTTTCTCTCTATTTGGAAAGGTTAAATGAATGCAGGTTTATGGTACTTTGCTTCACACTAATATGGTAACTATGAGTTTTTCCAGTCAAATTTAATAATAAAATGTCATGTCTCTCTAGATTCTTTAATAATGTGTCATCTTTAAAAATGTTGGCTAAATTTGCCTTGAAACAAGGCATTTCAGATTAATGCATCTGTTTCTTCTATTGTAGAGAAGTACGTGCCTTTCAATGAAAGAATTTAATCTTAGAACCAGAGAAGGAGACTGCTTCATGGGAGAAATAAGAAGCAAGAGAGTATGCAAGCAGGGGGGAACTAATTTAATTTGTGTATTCTATGGCATCCTTAATATCTTGCAATAAGTAATGTATCAATTTGTTGTATCTTTTTGTATATAGAGAGTCTCAATGTATAGCCTTTGGAGAGAGAGTACTAATTGTGCTAAGATAAAAACCTATTTGAAAGGAAGATTACTTGTAAACCAGTTATTTTTTGCTTGTTGCAAGTCTTGTATGCCATTAAGTGTGGTATACACTTCTTTTCTACAGTAACCTGGAATGTTAATTTTTTCTTCTGATATTAAATTGTAAGTAAATAAAGCCACTGTGGACCTCTCAGAACTGTTAGAACATGATTTTAATTGAGGAGATGATTTATTGTTTACCAATAAAAAGCCAAACCACTGCCTTCTGTGTTGAGAATTTAAAAAACCGAATTAACATGTTTTGTTCATGTAAACTCCAGTGAAAAATTAAAATGTGTTTACAGTGCTCTTAGCATTTAGTGTGATGCTACAACACTATACATTTTAAGGATACTTGGGATATTAATATAATTATGTAAAACATGGTATTGCAACATCTTCTTGCTGTTAAGACTCCAGATTGCAACTGTTGTGTTAATTTTTTGTGAGATCTGTCTTCACCTTGTGTGAACAGATGTGGCTTAGTGACTTTAGGGTGTTGCTGTGTGATGTCAATATTCAGACCTGTAGTGAAGCAGAGAGAAGCCTTTGGGAAAATTCAAAATATTCTGTAACTCTAAAATGAAGCACTGACATCAGAAGCAGCTATTACTGAAATGTGTGGTAGTACTTTCATGAATGTAGTTGACATAGAGCAGTTATGTTTAGTTTTTGGCTAGTGCCATAAAAGTTATTGGAACAGTCTTTAAGACCTGGAAGATATACTTTTTTTAATGTGTTGCAATTTCCACCATAATCTTGGTAATGTAGACAAAATGTTCAAATTCTAGTTTAGAATTAATGTGTAATTATTTTGCTAATTCCTTATATCCATATATTTCAAGGCATAAGCTTTCGACAGCAGTATTGGTGGGGGTGACTATGTGTCCTCGAAGTGCCTGAGTTACGGGCTACAGAGAAAGAGGAATAATTTTTCCTGATTCCTCACCCTTTTGGTGTTTGAACAAAATTGGAGTACTTTTCTTTGATGTCATTTCTACAGTGATAGGGTGGGGAGGGAGTCTGCTGTAGATTTTCTTCTACCAGCTGATTTGTTATATTGAAACCTTCTTACTTGCACTAATAACAGCTCAGATGAGGTCAGATCAGCCTCCCCAGGTAAGTTTCACCTACAGCTGCCCTTATGCCACATACAGCTGGGAAATAGATTGTATTTACAATAAATGTCTTTATTTTGTTTCCTGTTGTACCTAACTTTTTCGGCTTATATGTAAAGATAAAACTGAAATGGAAATACAACACTAATTCTTGGAACTGCTTAGTTGAGAAATCTGGAGACATAGTACAGAATAACTGTGTTGTCGACTGTAGGTGAGAGAACCGTTAAATGATAGAAGGCAAAGTATGCGGTTTCCATATACAGAGGAGACCATCAGTGTTAAACTAAACAATAGAAATCTTTCAGAAGTATAGACTGTCTTCCTGAAATCCTAGAATTCAAACCTGTAGAATTTTTCTAGGCTTTGAGGCACTTTGAGGAGGTGTTATCCTTGTTATGCACAGATATTTGAACTGTTTAAGCAAGTTAAAATCACTGGAAATGCAATCAATCTTTAAGCTCTTGTATATGCTGCAGGTAAACCTTGATGTTTTCCTCCAGAAAAAACAAAATGGAACAGATTATTTATGCTTCCAAGCAATTTTGTGGTGAAAAAAAAAAAAACAGCCACAAATTTTCTCAAAAATGTTTTATAGGCTTCTTTCACCCATACCTCCAAAATTATGAGGCTCTGTTTACAGGAAAACCATCTGTAAGGCAATCATACAACTGGTAATAAGTTTTGGAACAGTTTTGATTTCTGATATGTCCAATACCATGTGGTTGATGGAACAAGCTTCTTTGGCCTTACTCAGCTTGTATCTAATTTAGGTAGCTGAATTGGTTCTCATTGCATTTGCAGACAATAATTAGAAAATAATCGTGGTTTTGTATATATCGGTCTTAACTGTTGGAAATTGCAGTTGTGAGTTATGTTATGAACAGCCCCTGATGACAGGTGCAACACCATCAATACCATGTCCAACTACTTGGGAAAAGCTGTTCTTAGAGCTGTTGTAATATACTTTCAAAAATTTAGGAAAGAATATGCCACCACAGAGGCCAGTAACTGACCTGTGCATAAACAGAACTAAAGTTCATTTCAAGTTTATTTATCACTTTAAAAAAATGAAGACAAGTAATTATGAAATGTGTAACTGAGTAGCTGTGTATGGAAAAAATTTATCCCTATTTGAACTAAAGTATTAATAGGCCAGTAAAGAATGTGAGCTGATCTGCTGATGTAAAACTCCTTGAAGATATGAGATAGCCCAAGTGTAATGATAAATAAACTGGGAGAGAGGCTAGATTTCTTCTATAACTTGAATTTCTGAAAATATAATGTGGAGAAGAATCTTGGAAGATTGAAAAAAGAATAATGTTTAAAGATATTTTTTACAAGTTTTACAGTATTAAGGCTATCAGCATATCTATTACTGTATGTTCGGGCTTTGTGACTTTTTTCCTTCACTACTGTAATTTGAGGCACAGCTTGTACAAGAATATGTAGTTCCTGATCAAGTCTGAATATATTAGTTCAGGGCATTGATAGGATAACAGAGCAGGCACCTTGTGATACCATGAATAGGTCCAAGCATGAGAAATCCATGTGACTGAAGAGGCAGAAAGCATTTTTATTTTTGGTCTTGACCAGTAAGAGCCAGGAACAATCTTTTAATATGTAAGCCAACTGAAAAACTTTAGTCTCAAAAGACCCAGTATGAGTGGACTGCTTCATAGTTTCAGAATAGACTTCTGTTTGCTACAGGTGTCTTGTTTCATGGTACTACTGATGATGATATTCCAAACTGTCAACTGTTAAACCTCTGCAGAATTAAGCCGACGCTCTGGAGTGGTGTCCTCTGATGAGATTTTTGTGTGATTTTTCTCTGTCCACTATTACTCGTCATTTCCAAGTGGCTTGCATGCTATTTAGCTTCCATCTTGAAACATTATTATTTTAAGAAATGATAAAACAAGAAGATTTCAAGGTTATCAGGATGGATGGATAAGTTTAAGATTTTACTACAAGATACAAAGAAGTTTCTTAAATCATGAAATCCTTTGCGTATAATTTCCTGCTTTCTTCAGCTAGGAAAGTATGAGCTTATATTTTTTACATAAAAAATATATTTTCAATGCTTAAGGCAGTATGCTTTGTATAAAATGCAATATATAATGTTTTCCTAACTGATGTGGACATACAAATCAAATGCACAGTAAGTAAATTTGCTGTCGCAACTAATCTAGGAGCTGTGAACTCCCTCAAGGGTAGAGAGACCTTACAGATCTGATTACACTATGGAGCAGGATAATCACCAGATGTATGAAATTTAATAAAGAGCAAGTGCTGGATTCTCCAACTGAAATGAGATAATAAAACATACAGACTGGGGGACAAGAGGCTGAAGAGCAGCCCTGCAGAAAGATATCTGAGGATTTGAGTTAATAGCAAGTTGAATAGGAGTCAGCAGTGCCCTGGCAGCCAGGTGGGCCAACTGTGTCCTGGGATGCATCTGAGCAAGGGCAAGGGAGGGGCTTGTTTTGAGCACCACGTTACTGCTTAAGCACAATGACCAAAAGGAATATAAAATACCTAAGTAAGCAAAGACAACTTGATGCTGAGGACAGCATCATGAAAATGATACATATTCTTGGGAGATGCCATTACCCTTTGTTCTGACATTGATAGTAATTCAGAGGTATAGTTGATTGGGTTTTTTTGAAGGTAGCTTAAATATATAGTCAGGCCTGGAGCCTGGGAACAGGGAAGAGAAGCTTTTAGTAAACTTTTTTTTAAGTTTAGTGCTTTGTTAAGTAAAGAACAGTTGTAGTTTTACGTAACTTAGACTCAACAGCTGAGCTTATTTAGTGCTTAAGTTTCTTTCCCTCGCAACTTGTAACGGAAGGCACTAACAAACAATGCAGTTACAGGAAATTCTTATCTCCGTGTTCATTTACATTTGTTATTGACATCAAAGTAGGCAAGTTTTGGTGTATATATATATATAAGTATTTTTTATATATAACAATATGTCTTTTTTCCTAATGTCTTTGTGACCTGTTAAAAGACTGTAGTCTGCTTTCATTTCGATCAAAGGAAGACAGTTAATGTAATCATCATTTTGGATTTCAGTAGTCATCAATGCTGCTTTTCAGTGTCCTGGACCTTGGGACATTTCACAGGGAATATGTTTGCGCTGATTTTACTCCTTTTACCTGCCTTGGGTATTGTCCAGAAAGAGGTGTGTGACTCTGTGGATTTCTATTCAGACCAGAGTCTGAATACAGTCCTTTTTATTCTGTGCTCTGATAGAGTCCAAAGGCCTCTCATATTTCTAAATAGAAAACACAGTTTTACAAAGATAAAGTTTTACAGATTAAACCTGCTGAATCAAAGCAGACACATATACATCAGCATTTTTGTGATGCTTCTGAAAGTTAGTAGTGTACTTGCAGTAAGAGGATTGCTCAGGTAGGTGGTGAAATTAAATTCAAAGTTTAACTGTCCATTCTATCAGATCTTTAATTTTGCCTTTCCTGATATGAAATCAAAATCTTGTTTCTAGTCATTTTAAGCCTATTGCACCAAAGCTACAGTGAATGGTGAAAAGAGCTTTGTTCTATTGCAGATCTGCCATTTCTTTCAAGATCATTTTATTGCCTCTCCGTCTTGTCTGAACAAGACACCCTCAGTTTCTTTCCTCTTGTATTGGTTTTGTGTTGGTTTTTGGTAGGAGGGGGTGCTACAGGGGTGGCTCCTGTGAGAAGCTGCTAGAAGCTTCCATCACATTCAGCAGAGCCAGTCCCTGGTGTCTACAAAGATAAACATGCTGCTGGCCATGCCTGGCCGAGTTAGAAATGGTGGTAATGCCTCTGTGATAACACATTTAAGAAGAAAGATAAACAAAAAGTTGTTGCACAATTTTAATTCCAGCCAGAGGAGAGCAGGGTGCGAACATGTGAGAAGAACAACTATGCAGACCATAAGGTCAGTGGAGAAGGAGATGGAGGAGGTGCACCAGGTGCTGGAGCTGAGATTCATCGGCAGGCTGTGGTGAAGACCATGGCAAAGCAGCTGTGCCCCTGCAGCCCATAGAGGTCCATGGACATGCAGAGATCTACCTGCAGCCCATGGAAGAGCCCTCACCAAAGCAAGTGGATGTCTGGGAAGAAGCTGTGATCCTGTGGGAGATCTGTGGAGAGAGGGGCCCTGCTCCTGTGCTGGAGCAGCCTGTCCTTGAGGGACTTCAACACCAGGGAAGAGTGACCCATAATGCAGCAGTTTGGGGAGGATAGCTGCCTGTGGGATGGACTCACATTGCAGCAGTTCGCTGTAGGGAGCTGTTGCTTGTGAGATAGAGCCATATCAGAGAAGTTAATGGAGAACTGGCTCCTCTTGGAGAGTCCCCATGATGCTTCAGTGGAAAGACTCCTCTTCCTGGGCAGCAGGAGAAGCCACAGGAGATGAACTAATCATAACCCCCATTCCATGTCTCCTTGCACGACTGGGGTAGGAGATAGAGCTAAGAAGGAGGCGCTTTTTGTTTGTTTGTTTGGTTTGGTTTTGTTTTGTTTTGTTTTTTGTTAGTAATAGATTCACTTAATTTTCCTAAGTTGAGCCTGTTTTGCCCATGATGGTATTTGATGTGGGGTCTCTCCTGGTCCTTATCTCAACCCCTGAACTCTTTTATATTTTCTCTCCTGTGTCCAGCTGCAGAGGGAGGTTGGTGAGCAGCTTTCATTGGTGCCTGGCATCTGGCCCAGGTTGATCCACAACAACCTCCCAAGATATTTATAATTGACAAGCCTGCTTAGCATGCCTGCAAATCCTGCATCTAAGTCATCTATGAAGACCTTGAAGAGCACTGGTTCTGGAATGGAGCCCTGTGGAACCCCACCAGCCTCATGTCACCCCATTCATTGTCACCTATTGTGCCCAACCCATGAACCAGTTGCTGTGCTTCTGATGATGTGTTTATCCAGCTGAGTGCTGGACATTTTGTCCAGGACACTGAAAAACAGCATTGATGACTACTGAAATACAAAACGATGATTACATAAACTGTCTTCCTTTGATCAATGATGGGGGGGAGAATTTTGTCATGAATGGGTATCAGAAGGACTTTCCCCTCATGAACCCATGCTGGCTGTGAATGATGACTGTGATGTCCTTCAGTTATTTTTCAATAACTCAGAGAATAATCTTCTCCAAATTTTGCCAGGCACTGAGGTGAGACTGACAGGTGGGTAGTTACCAGGGTTATTCCTCTTGCCCTTCTTGAAAATTGGGATGTTAGCCAGCTTTCAGTCATCTGGGACCTTCTATGATTCTATGTTTCTGTGAGTATATGGTGATGGAAACACGTACAAAGGTTGTGCAGCTGTCATACTTTTGGTCTTGAGCTGTATAAATAATTTCCCTTCCTCCTCTACCCATATAAAAGATAAGTTACCACATTTTCAATTTTAGCTCTCTAAATAACTTCAGTTCACTTAGAGCCTTAGATTTTGTAGCAGCTTCAGAGCCATTTGATACTAGAAAGTAAATGCAGAAAATAGGGTTCTAAATTTAATATGGGTATTAATAATGGATGCATTATTATGGGTAATTATGTACCCATAATTAATATGGGAACACATCTGCTTTATATCTGCAAGACACTCTAGACCTTGTTCTGTCCAAGCTGGACATGACAGCATTCATTTTCCCAGAGGCAAAATAAGACCACGGCTTATTTGCCTGAGCAGTTGTGGTGCTTCTGGGCCAATTTTCTTATGTTTTCTACTAAAATACCATGAAATACCTGAATGCCAGTATGCGATATTGATTTAACTGAAGTGTTTGTAGTCTTTTGGTTATATGTAGTAGATAGTCATTAAGATTTTAATTTATAATCTTGGCAACTCTAGCTGTCCCCAAGAAAAACCCTTAAATTCACTTGTGTTGGTGTAAGTTTCAAGAAAAAGAAAGCTAAAGTAGGATATATTAAAAACTTGTTAATTATAAAATATGTTATTTTTTTATTTGAATGCAAACTCTGTTGTCCTTAGTGCTGATACATGTCTTCAGTACCTATGAAATTGAAATATTTTCCTCATTTTTAATACTGTAGATGCTGTTCTGCCCATTTGCATTACTAGATACCATAAATCAGAAACAAAATAATTTCTAATGCTTCAAATTTAAATGAAAAAAAAAAGTTAGATTCAGTTTTGTTTTCTTTCTAAATTCAAAAAAGGGCAAAATTATGATTAAAAATGCAAGTTTTGGGGTTTTAGCTGTGTGTTGTTGCTATAACTGTTCTGTCACCTCAACTGTGGTCTCAAGTACCAAGCATAGTGAAGTAAGTGCGCTCAACACTCCTTATGCCAAGGTGTGAGACTTGCCTTGAATATGACATTCCACAGCAAAATCCTGTTGAAACATTTAGGATTGTCTTTTGTTTCTTTTCTTGCAGCAAACACAAGTTCAGTTTTGGGTAGCATATGTACCATTCTCCAGCAAAAGCAAGGGAAGGCTACTGTGAATATGTTTTATTCAGCAAAGTTAAATCTACAGCCCCTTAAAATCTTTCTCTGGGTAAATGGCAAGATGATAATAGTTTCATATTTTCAGAATTAATTTGAATATGTTGTTCAGAAGCTACTTAAAGTCTAAGACTGACAATGGACTACAAGCCTTTTATGTAGAAGAAGCATTTTAAACTTGGCTAATGCTTCATAGTGAAGTCGCAACTCTTAACAGTGGAAGGAAGAGAGCATATGCTTTGTCCACGATTAGCCCTTGACCAACGACCATTTTAGGTTGTTAAATAGACTGACCTATTTTGACTACTGCTGCATGTGTCAATAATGTCCTTTGCACTTTTCAAAACTGATGACACTTAATCCTAGAAATATTCATGGCAGACTTTTCAGGGACACTCTGCCTATATACTGAAAGACAACATCTCCTTAAAAATTCTGCAGCAAGGCTTCCAAGTGTGTCTCTTCTATTCCTAGCTAGTAATCAGGAATCTAGTTCCTATGTTGTTATGTAATCTCAGTAGGAGGTCATATGGATGAAACAGATGTGTTATAAAACTTAACTAGCATTAGGTAATATTTTCTAGTCACTTCCACCATTATGAAGTTTACAGAATAAACTGACACCAGCAAGACTTTCATAGGAGTGTTGTTGATTATGGGAAGAAGATGAGAGTTTCCCTTGCCTGATGCAGAAATACAGGAGGAGGGTCAACATTCAGCCTATGTTGCCTGAATCTCAGGAGTTCTGTTACCAACAATGGCAAAACCAGAGGTGTTCACAGGCTTTTCCCCTGAGGATATTTATGAATAATGTCAGTGATATATCTGACACAGATGTGTGGTAGCAGGTATCCTATCATCATTGACAGGGCATCCATCTACTAATGTTACCAGCCAAAGCCAAGTGCCCACTTTGCTAGGGCTACTGCTAAACTGCTACTGCTAAGTGAAATGTTCCTTCTGCAATATGCTACCTGACATTCTACTACTAGCTCTGGCAAAGATGGCTGCTTGCCCAAGCCTCTTTTTTTTTTTTTTGTTTTGTTTTGTTTTGTTTTGTTTTGTTTTGTTTTGTTTTGTTTTGTTTATTTTGACTATCTGCTGTCAGACAGCTTGGACTTCTCTTCAGCAGCAGTTCCCAAGCTGAACTTAATTTTATTTAGACACCCACACCAGTTGTGTCTTAGGCCTTCAAATGAATAAAAACCAAATCAGTTTTCACAGAAACACCAGAAATTCTTATTCTCACTCTACAGTTAAGGTACCAAGACCACGAGAAATTAAATTTTCACTAATTTTAGTAAGTTTTCTTCAGTTAAAGCAGCTAGAGATGATTTTCCAGGGTGTTGAAGCATTTTATATGTTCTGTGTATGTGCTGTTTTTTTTCATTTTTGTGTTGTATGAGGTTTTATGGACCCAGAATCCTAATTTGACTGATCAGCAAATGAGAACTACATTGTGAATGGCAAAGTGGACAAATTTGGATTTAAAAGATTTCTTTGACATCACTTGGAAACTCAGTGGCAGAGCTTGGAGTGGAATCAGTTTCTCTAGAGCATTGTTCAATTTTGTTTCTCTTTCTTTTTCCTTTTGAGCTTGAAATAAAGCACATACATGTGCAATCTCCGTGCATCCCTACTTCATTCCTCAGTTGTATGGAGTCTGATATGCTGAATGAAGAGGAAAAATACTTTCTAATTATGTAATTAAGGGCTGTACTGCAGTGATATGCACAAGGGGGCAAATTTCTTCTGCTATGATTAAAGAAAAGTTATTTGTATTTGGAGAACTGAGCTAGTATTCAGGAGTCAAAAAAACCCCAAAAACCCCAAAACAACGAAACCAAGCAAAAAACAAAAACAAAAACAAAAACAAAACAAAACAAAACAAACAAACAAAAAAGGATGAACTTGGCAACTGTTAAATTTGCAATTGTTTTGGAAGAGAAAAATTTGTTAAATATTCCTCTGAAGGAGGAGGGATTTCTTTAAGGGTAGGGGATTTGAGATGATGTTTTCTAGGATAAAAAACAGTCTTTGGAGTGTTTTTCACAGGTTTCAATTCATTTCATTGTCCAAGAGAAACTAATTCTGAATTGATCTGCTTTGAATAACCTCTTGCAAATCTGGACCAAAAGGCTGAAGGAACCATTTATCTGCAATTATAAATTTTCTCTCTGAGGATATGCTTTATTCTGCTTTCTGTGCATACATGTTAGCAATCTGTCTTGCTACGGTGTAGCTATGTGCTCTGTTTGGAGATACCTGTTTTGTTTCCTTCCCAGCTATTGATATCTGGTTTACTTATAAATAAATATGTCAGACCAAGAGCCTTAAAATTAAGCGAAGCAGCCAAGGTTTAATAGACAAGAAGCAGCAGTGTCTTCAGTTTATCACTATAATATGTACAGTACACTATAATCTGCCACAAACATTGCATCAGGAGGAGCAAATAATAAATTATTTGCTGACCTGGTCTGATCTTTCACTCAAGAAAAGTGAGAGCAGAGGCTTTCTTTTCTTTCCATTTTCCTTTCCTCTTCCTTTTCCTTTTCCTTTTTCCTTTTTTCCTTTTTTTTTTCTTTTTTTTTCCCCTCCTAATGAAGCAGAAATAAAAAAATTGTGTAAGTGTCATTGTTAAAGGGTTAGATTTAAGTAAGGTGACTTTTCTGAACTAGTGAAAGGTATGTCCCATCTTATCATGTAACACAAATTAGGTGGTTGGGTTCCAGCTTTCTCCACTAAAGCGGATTCCATTGAATGTCTAACCAGTGTACTTCTGCACAGATGAATAATGAAATATGAGAATAAGAAAGGTTTCTTCTTATTCTGAATGACAAATTTACCGTCAATGCATAAAAAGCTAATTAACAAGGCGGGTTCCAGAGGTCACAACTGAGCCTAAAAACTGTGCAACCCTTGGTCTGTGTTAAAGTTAAGGGGACCGGGTAGGGGCCAAGAGGAAATAGCTTCAGCATATCAGTCCTAGGCATAACTACCAATGTGTGGTGCAAATTTGAGAAGAAATAAATTATTCAGGTTCCTATTTACATGTCTGAGTGTAATACTCAGTCATACTGGGTTGAATGTGGACACAGACATGCCTGAGTCAGAGTGGCTGCAAGTGAAAAGTGCTTCCAGTAAACCCAGATGTAGTATTTGACTTCCATCAGTCAGAGGTCCTGAAAACATTTTGGATACCTCAGCTGCAGAAAGTGCAACCAAACTCAATTTCAACTCTTTTTGTCTTTGAGGCCACAGCAACAGCTGGAAGTAATGGATAGCCAGGGATTAACATCATTGGTGGCTTAATCCTTCCCAAAGGAGGTTGAATCCTAACAAAGGCGATGTGTATGAGGAGGTCCACTTGGCAGAAAAACCAAATTTAGTTACAATGCATATTTACTAATATTTGGGCTGACTCCAATGTTTAACAATTTATGTTTGTTATTTGGTACCCAAGATTTTTGTGGCTGAGTATTCGTCTTTTTTTCCTTTAGCTAAACATTATTTGATTTTCTAGGAGTATAAACACTTCTCCTTCCCACACCCACCTCCCCACTGCCCCAGTTTCCAGTTATTCTGATGTGTAATAGTGTAGAATTTTTAGAGACCATCTTCAATAATTTCCTTGGCCATGGAATGGCAGCACAAAGCTCAAGCTTAAGGCTCTCTGTTCCTAGGAGTTCATCCACCCACGGGGGAAGGAATCAGGAGCACCAAACCCTCTGAAGAGCACCACATCCAAATGAAGGGCTCTCAATAGCTCCTTCTTTGTGTTTGCAGACTCAGTTCTGAAGCCAAGTTTAAACTCTGATTTCAGGTTTGTTAATAAGTTTAGTTTATTACAGGTACATCTTGACATCAGCATCCAAAACCATTTGATGTGTTTACTTTTGCTGAAAGCAGTAGAAAATAAGTATTCAAGTGAAAGAAAGGACCTTTTTTGAGCTACTTGATGCAGCAGCTATTAGACTAAGAGAATGAGTTTTCCAAATTCACACCAGGTTATCCAACAAAGAGTAACTGGGTACTAGGAGCAAATCATCATATATTTTAGATAGGAAGGATGAGGAGAACAATAATTTTCATTATATTTAGATAAAATAAAATTTAGTTGCAAAATTATCTTACTGTTCTCAGTTGAAAACAGCTTAAGTTACCTTTCTCTAAGAGACAATGTGACTTTTATTGACTGATGTATTAAAATAGAATCAGAATCACAGAATGGCCTGGGTTGAAAGGAATCTTAAAGATCACCTAGGACCAACCCCTTGCCAAGGGCAGGGACATCTTCCACTGGACCAGATTGCTCCAAGCCCCACCCAGCCTGGACTTGAACAGGTTCAGGGAGAGTTCTTCCCAGTTTATAGTCTCATGGCAATTTTAAGGCACAGTTGAGAAATTAGTATTGACTAGAACAGTATGGTTGTATTTAAAACAAATGGGTTTTGTGTTTATAATAAGTTTTGTTTGAAGGGAAAAAAAATCACTCTAATTTGATAGAAAATAAATATTAAATCACTGGAGACACTTGTCACACTATTTCAATACAGGAATGACTGTGGAGAATTCAAGAATCAGAAATCAGTTTTCATAACACAGACTAAAAATAGTAGTTTGGAAATGTTGCTAGCTAAAAAAATTACCTGTTGAAGGCAAAATAAGACATAGAAAAATATTTGTAGCAGCAAAAATATTTTCCATTTTAATGTGTTTTCTTCCAAGCAAGAATATCCTACTTTTTTTTTTTATTATTCCTGATATGAAGAAAAATTTCCATTGTCAAATAGGTATTTGTCTTTCCATTTTACTTCTCAATTACATCTGAAATATTTAATTTGAAATGCTGAGTCAAACAGTCAAATGTTCTTTCAAATTAATTTTGGTAAATAATTTTAGAGCGTATTGGCATTTGCAGAATTTCTACATTTTTCAGTTTTGTTCTTATTGGAAAGAGCAATTCTTGTAGCATTGGAAATTTCTGAAGAGTAAAAATGCCCTTGTAATAACATGGTTAACATTTTTATTTCTCCTCAACTCCAGAACTCTGTTTCTTTTTCATGAAGTATGAGCCTAGAAGCGATTTTCATGACATTCAATTACTGAAGGCAAGTCTAATATTTTGATTGCACAAGCTTGATCCTGTAGTTCAAATAAACCTAAACATTGTTTGACTCAGCAGAGATGGAACTAGACCTTAAGAAAACCTTCATTTCTGTTTATGCTCTCAAATAGCAGATGAGTCTTAAGAGACAAATGTGGTAGTGATTTAACAAGCAGGTTTGACTTTAACAAAAAAAAAAAAAATTAAAACTACTAATAGTTGGTTTTGTTTCAAAAACCTAGCTGAAGACTATTCATAGCCTAGACAGAGTTTTAACAGACTCCTAGATGAAAAGTGAATCATTAAACATAAAATACTAAAATAGAGCTGAATAAGCAACCAAAATATGTACTTGGCAGCAGAGATGTCTGAATTTTATTGGGGTTTTTTCACTTGTCTTTTTCTCTGCTGCATGTGTCTGTGATGGGAGATCAGATGACAAAATCATTACAGAAATATACAGTCTGGACAGGGTAATTCACAGCCAAAGTCTCAACTTCCTGTTTTCTCTCCCTGAGTGTTGGTCACACAACCAGTTCAGCTGTGATCACTGGGCTAGTAATTGGAAAATGGAGGAGGGTACAGATGCTGAAAATTCCCCAGGAATGGGAAATATAGGGGCTGGGTTTTCTTGCTCTGTGTGTATATGTGTTTACATGCAGAAAGGGCATACTCTTCTTGTAGTTATGGTTTCATCCTCTCTCCTGGGTGCCTATATTTAATATTGCAGGCACCAGATCACTTATAATATATCACTTGCACTTCCATATTTAGTGGCATTTCCTAGCATTTTAGCAGGTCCTGCTTAACTCATATTTTTTCTTCCATTCTCTTCCTCTCCCTCCCTTCTTCCCTCAAAGGGTACAGCCCCTATCTTTATTAGCACAACCCTTCACCCTTCTTAGACTGTCGGGGTTGGGAGTGAAAGAACAGGTCTCTGGGACGCCCTGGGAAAGCTCCATTGTTTAAAGTCAAGGAGAATGCATTCCTTTGATTCAAATGCAGATCAGTTTGTACCCTCTGTATCTCTCATTAGTTACCCCTGTAAGAACTTTTCCCCTCACATCCCCCTACATGTTGCCACTTTTGCTCTCCTCCCGAACTTTCCCAATCGAGCCTTTGTTTGTGTCCAACCCCTCCCATCTGCTGCTGTGCACAAGAAACTGTAACTTTCCCCAAGAGCTTGCTCTCGCCTGGTGCCCTTCGGACTGGTTGTCACCCTGCACCCCTTTGCTCCTCTGATTTACCATCTGTTCCTCCGTCTATCCTCCGGTTTTTCCTACTACCTATGGACCTTGCAATAAAATCAGTTGGAATTATCCCGGACTCGAGTGACCCTCCTTCTTCCTGGTGAAGAGAAACACCTAGCTGAGGTCAAATGGGTGGGCTCCGGACTTCTGGCATTAGACAAAGACATTTACATTATTCTTGAAAATATTTGGCACTCTGACTGTGCCTGTGTATTGCATACTCAACAATATGAATGAAAATTTTGCTGCCATGTTAAGTCTGGCCCAGGCATAAACCAGTAATTATATGAAAAACTTATTGTGGAATTGTTAAGAAAGTCTGTAGTATGATTGGTTCAAAGAGACAGGCAAAATAATGTGCAGTGTAGGGGCTGGGAAAAAATGCAGGAAATTCTTTCCTTCTGTGCCACAAGACAATTGTATTAATCACTTCTAGCCTTCCAAAAGTCCTTGTATGCTTTGATATCTCCTCTTCATCTCTGTCATGCACAGATTTTCCTACTGAGGCTTCCCAGTACTCTTCTTGCTCTTTGAGTGTCCCTGAAAGTGATTACTGCTACTGAAGATTGTTTGGTATGTGAAAAATCAATCTGAGTGACAAGGCTGAGAAAGGCTGGTCATACACTGTATGACCAGGTCTGTGAGCTACTAATTAAACACTCTAAAAGTGTCAGATTAATTTTGCTATTCATGGAGATGATTCTTCAGACTGGCAGCGTCCTTATTAGTGTCTTCCTTTATTTCTCCTTCATTTCAGGAGTGCATCTTCAGCAAGTTCACAGACAACACCAAGCTGAGAGGGAGTGTTGATTTGCTGGAAGGTGCAGGAGGTCTCTGCAGAGGGATCTGGAGAGGCTGAATTGATGACCTGAGGCCAGCTGGATGAGGTTTAACAAGGCCAAGTGCTGCGTGCTGCCCTTGGATCACAACACCGGGCCGTACTACAAGCTGCAACAGTGGCTGGAAAGCTGCCTGGGGAAAAGGGCCTTGGGGGGCTGGTGTATCAGAAACAGTAACAGTATCTGAACATGAGCCAGCCATGCCCAGGTGGCCAAGAAGGCCAACAGCATCCTGGCCTGCATCAGCAATACTGTGGCCAGCAGGGCCAGGGCAGCGGCTGCTCCTCTGTACTCAGAACTGGTGAGGCCACACCTTGGGCGCTGGATTCAGTTCTGGGCCCCTCAATTCAGAACACTGAGGTGCTGAACAAAGTCCAGAGAGAGGCAATGGAGCTGGACAAGGGTCTGGAGCATCTGAAGCACAAGGAAGGGTCTGATGATGAGCAATTGAGGGAATTTGGGTGGTTTATCCTGAAGAAAAGGACGTCAGGAGGGCCTTATCACTTTATACAACAATCAGAAAGGAGGTTGTAGCCAGACAGGGATTAGCCTCTTCTCCCAGGCAACAGGTGACATGGTAAGAGGAAATGGCCTTAAGCTGTGCCAGGGAGGTTTAGATTGCATATTAGGAAAAATTTTTTTACAGAATGGGTTGTCAGACATTGAAACAAGCTCCACAGGGAAGTGGTGAAGTGACCATTCCTGGAAATGTTAAAAATATGTGTGGATATGGTTTGATTGAGGATATGGTTTAATAGTGAACATGGTGGTGATGCTGGCTTGACAGTTGGACTTCAGGTTCTTAAAGGACTTTTCCAACCCTAATGAATCTATGATTCCATGGTGTAGAGTACTTCCTCAATAACAAATGAAAACTGACACTGGATCTTATTTCAGTTGTTAGGCAGCAGGTATGAAGATGCCAGGACATAACCTATTGAGAAACATACCAGAAGAAATGTCCAACATAAGGGGACTGCTGTCTGCCCCTATTACAACATTTTGAAGGTTGTAGATGTGTATGTAGAGTTAACTTTGTAATGTCCTGGAATGTGCTCTAACAAATGTTTTTTCTCCTCTTGAATACTCATTATGAAAAGAAAAGAAAAGAAAAGAAAAGAAAAGAAAAGAAAAGAAAAGAAAAGAAAAGAAAAGAAAAGAAAAGAGAAAAGACCCCCGCAAAAGCAGCAAGTTTGTATTCTGATGTAGTGAAGAATGGAATAAACCAAATAGAAAGCTAAGAAATACATGTAATTTCAGAGTTTAAAAATCATTAGGTGCGGGTTGCTCTCTCTTCTTGGGCCGGTGCCGCCAGGGTACCTTCAGACCTGAGAGCGTCTCCTCCTCAGCGCCACTCAGTAACTCCTACAGCCCACCTTCTGCCAAAGCCCGGATGGAGTAATCAAATCACCACACCAGAGAGAGAAACGAGAGGACTTCTTGCTTGCTGAATCCAGAAGGGTTTATTTGGGGGAAACTCTGAGGGTTAGCCAGGACACCAGCACAACTGAAGGGAAGCAGAGGCAAGAAGCCCCGACCCTGGGAGGGGTCCGGGTATATAAGCAAGGGGAAGGTAGGAGCGGTTTGGGGAGGAGTTAAGGCGGGGTGTCATAACTGGGGCCAACGGGAGAAGAAGGTAGGAGTGGTCTCGAAAGGGAGCCAATGGGGAACCGAGAAAAAACAGAACTTTCTAGAATAGGGGAGTGGGGAGAAGATAACTGACACTTTCACTCTGCCTGGGAGCGTGAGGCATGATGGGAGCTTGCATCAAATGCTGGTACTTTCCCATGGCATTCCCATGCCTGCCTCTCCCTGGCCACCTCCCACAATTAGAGTTTTACTGAAAAAGAGTAAACATTTGTCAGTCTGAAAGGGTGGCCGATTGCCTAAATTGTAAGTACAATCTTTCTTTCAGCCTCAGATGCTTAAAATTTCAATACTATGTATTTCTGCAAAGTTTTGTACATTATCTATTCTGGATACTAGCTTTTCAACCAAGAGAAGAAAACTTGTGCTGTAAACTCATTTTGGAATAGGTCAAAAACATGAAGACCTATTCAAACTTTTAGCAAACTGTATTTATAGAAGGTATGGGCAAATATTCAGTTTTTTCACAAAGAGATGTGATATTTCTGCTCATCTGTGTTTTATTTCCCTCTGACACACAGAGGCTTATCACTTTCTATAGAATCCTAGAATCATACACTCATAGAATATGCTGACTTTGAAGGGATTCATCATTATCATCTAGTCCAACTCCTGGGTGTGCACAGGGAACCCCAACAATCCCTGCATGGGCCTGAGAGCATTGTCCAAACATTTCTTGAACCCTGTCAGGCTTGGTGATGTGACCACTTCTCTAGGGTGCCTGTAGTATAAGTAATACATAATTAAGTGAGTGGAGAGATGGATGGATGGATGGATGGATGCATGGATGGATGGATGGATGGATGGATGGATGCATGGATGGATGGATGCATGGATGCATGGATGGATGCATGGATGCATGGATGGATGCATGGATGTTAGCTTGATCTTCTCCCAAAGAGGAGTAGAAATGTTACCTGCTCCAGATGAAGAGTTGAGGTAATTTGGAAAACAAATACTTCCAGCTAGCAGAGCAAGTGTCTGAACATATAATGCAAAAATTTCCTATTTTGCATGAAAAAATAAGTACATGTCTATGTAGCAGCTCAGTTTCACAAGGTCTGTTCTACCTAGGTTAGCAGACAGATTTTTGTGTTTGTGTGGTACACCAGTAAAAAAGAAAGAATCTGCAGGACAGCTTGTGGGTTCAGATCCAAATCTCTAACATCAAGTGAGATCACGTGTTTTGGGATGAAGGTCAAACATTAAACACACAGATTATTAATTATATATTTTTTACTTCCCAACAGTTTCAGTTTTTGTCAGTGTATTTTTATTTTGTCAGTGTATTTATATTTTTTATAAATCTGAAACACTATCAAAGCAAGGAGGTAAGACTGGAATATTTGTCCTTTGGACATTGTTCATCAGCTTTAATTTTCTTTCTGATTCCTGTGTTCAGATGCCTGTACACCCTCACCTTCCTAGGTATTTTTGTTCTCTGAAATGAACATTGCTGACTGCATAAGTGATATGCAGATTGTAAACTCTTTACGCATTACAATGCATTTACGCTTTGATCACGAACTCTATAATTTCCACTGGCAGATACTTGTGATGTCAAAAGTGACAACAAGACTTTTTGGCAATGTCTGCAGCAAGTTTATAGTCTAAGACAAATGGACAGATTTTTGTAAATTGCCAGTTGCAACCAGTTTGGCAAAGATAAATCATCTTTTTTCTGAATTACCTTTATTTTACTAGGCAGTACTCCTTTTACTGATTTTTTCATGATGAACAAGATAATGTCATAGTTTTATAATTTTCCAGATTTTTTTTCCTAATTGATTGTGTAAAGCAGCTGCTTTATCTGCTTTATATCTATGCATCCATTCAATGATGTTTCATGTTTCCTCAAGGTTTGAGCATTTTTTATATTTGCTTTTCCTTGTCTTCAGCTTGGCCTGCTTTAAACTGGACCCCTAGGGAAAAAGTGCTGCATAAGCAACTTTTTAAAGTATTTAGATCCTTATCATACGTCCCCTTCAGAACTTCATTTTGTATTTTTCTTCAGCAGGAAACAGTAACAGGTTCTGAAAATCTCTTTTTAAGATGTCTTCTATTTATTGCACTTATCTAACACAGCTGCATGTCATACTTCAGTTACTTTGGAGAGCAATTTTAATAATCTGCTCTATATTAGACAACAAACATTGGTCTAAGAGCCTTTGCTTTTCACCAGTGGGATTAGTCACATTAGTAAGGCAGAAAATGCCTCTGTAAGCACATGTTCAAAATTTGACATGTATGATAAATATTACATATTAATAAAAATCCTGAGTGTCCAGCATTCTTCTCTGTCTGTATTTTTAACAATGGAAAAAATAATTTCTAATACACACAAACTATCTTAGAAAAGGGTAGTTTTTGAACATTTTGACATAAGTAGGACTAGTATTTACCAACAACACACATTCAGAAAATCTTCAGTTTAATGGGAAATCACATATAGTGAGTGAAAGGTCATGGAGAAATTTGTAGCCTTCCATATAATTATCTAATCAATACACAACCATTAGTTATATTAATTAAAGACACCCATATAAGCACACTATAGCATTAATTCAGTAGCTTTCTCTGAGAATTTGCAACAGCAATTAAGACTGCTTAAACAACCTATGTATTTCCCTGAACTATAATTTTCGTTGTTTTCTATTTCTCTTCAAACAAACAAACTAGCACTTTATTGCATATACACTGAGGCACAAAGAGCTCTCTTGTATCCTGCCCAGTGTCTTGACACTATTTCAGGAGTCCTATCACTCCGGTGTTCCACTTCCAGTAAAAGCTTTGTCCACTTGTTTGGTGACTAATAAAAACTGAAAAATATCTATTATCTGCCAAATGATGTTCCTGTCAGAGCATTTAATTCAAGGAGGATTCAACAGGAAAGAATAAAAAACACCTGAGGAAAGATAAGGAAAAGATCCTCCATTAAGTTTAGCCTTGCAGATAGCATTCTTTCCTCCCCTGAAGAACACTTTTTTTTTTTTTTTTTTTTTTTTTTTGGTTATAATAGTAGTTTAAACATCATCAAACACTTGAAATTGGATTTGGGGTTTTGAGCATAAACATCTATTGGCCAATATTCAAAATGATAAATTTAATATAAATCTGAAGCACTCATATCTCATCATTATATTTGGATCTACATTACCAAAAAAATGTGGTATTCCAAAATATGTTTTGAAAATAATACAATACATAGAAGTATACGTTTGTATGACAAATATTTTGTATTACTGCACGGACTTGAAAGATTGTTTTTATGGTTGATAGAATCCTATTCCTATTTTATGTGTAAAATTGCTCCTTTTCCAGACATCTTTTCTTTTAGTAATAATTACTGCAAACTTGTATAATGTCTGTCAAGCAATTTTTGGATGCAAAAAATCATTCCCAGTTGAATGAAACATCAATTACCTCTGCTTTTATTTGGCTCTCAGCTTGATTACATGGTACTGCAGTGGAATTGTTATTGCAAGTAAGTTCCTGGGTTTAGCCTATCTTCCTAAGGGAACAAACATCATGACCACATTATCTGCATGGGTACAAAAGCCTTTCTGCTAGCCTCTCTTAATAATGAAAATGCTGGCCCTGAGAAAGGGAGTCCTTGAAGGCATTATTTTCCTATAGATAAAAAATAAAAGAAAAAAAAAGGTAGTCAGAGAAGAGACAAACCAAAAAAAAATTATTCTTTTAAACAGCACACCAAGTGTGCTATGGAAACCAGAATGTAAAAGTTCAATTGAATATGGAATTGTTTTTTCCTTTGGCCACTCTAGCAGTGTACATTCTATCAAACTGTCAAAGCTTTCATTATGCACGTATGTAGGTATGTATGTATGTATGCATGAAGACATTGGGAGTCTAGCCTGAAGAAATTAGGAGAACAGTGTTGACTTTTGTGAGCACAGCACGTATGCAGACATTTGAATTCAGTTTTATTCCTGTGAAACTTTTAGGCTACCGAGTCACAACATCTTAGGGTTTGTGCATGACAAAAATCTCAACAGCTTTCCAGCTCCAAAATTCTTTCAAATTACCACTCTGTGTGAACGTGGGATTTAAAATTATTTTCTTTTAGATCCATTCTTCAAATGCAATTATTCTTCAGTAAAGAGGGCTCTTAAAAAACAGAAACAAACTTTAAATGAAATAAAAATTCACCATGTGGTGGTCTGAAAAAAAATCAGACTTTTTACAAAGGCCCATACCCACGGAGTAAACAGGGACTGTACATCTCAAAAGAAAGATGTTTATTCCAAGAAAATGTATAAATGTGGTAAAAGACTGTGCTTTTGGCAGGCAATCTCGTGTGGCAGAATAATAATTTATTTCTGAAATACAACTTGGTAAAGAACTTGGCAGATACTAGACGTCCAGTATTAGTAGCATTGTAGAAGACTCTAAAATAGACAAGGATATAATAGTTCCATTGGAGGAGACCTATAGTGACAATGCACTCCAAGTGCCTGACAATTTCAGGGCTGACCAAAAATAAAGCATGGCATTAAAGGTACTATCCAAATGCCTCTTAAACACTGACAGGCTTGAGGCATTGACCACCTCCCTAGGAAGCCTTAACTGTCTATCTGCACACACTCCACAAATCACACTGTCTACAGATTGCACCTAGCATCTAATGTTTACATTATAGCTGGACTAGCTTTTCTTCCCCTTTTCTTTCCATTCCTGACTTTACCTCTCCATTTAGTCTTTTCTTTTCTATTTTTTTTTTTCCTGAAGGAGTAAGTGATGTAGATCCTGTCGTTCTCCTGATACATTTTTCCAGAGCCAGATGGCATTTCTAGGAAATGGCAGACGCATTCATGGTTGATTTTGCCTAGTTTCACTTTCCAATACTTTTTTCTTATTATGAACTTCACTGAAAGGCTGAAAAACTCCACAGAATGAATGGTCCTTCCCATAAAAGTCATGTCTGACTTAATGAGTTATTGCTAAACTATTTTAGAGAAATGGAGTAGACTAAATTTTGATCTCCTAACACAGCCACTCCACCCCAGCAGTTGGCACCACACAAATGAGCTGTGATTGGCTAACCATTTGATCATTCAGAACTAAATTTTATTTAATCTAAAAATTTTATTAACATAAGTAATGCAGCATCTCTACTGTAGCTGGGGATGACTTTCTTAAAATGCTTTGACTGTCTCCTATTTCACTAAGCATTTGCTTATGTTAAAAAAAAACACTATAAAAATAAGTTTTGAAGGAGACGGTGGTATAATAAATCCTTAGTTAGTTAAACATGTTTGTAAGAGTTTACTGAAAAAATAATGGTTTTCATCTTCATTTTCAGAAGGATCAGCTTGCCGAATACAAGGTAGAAATTAAAAGTAAAGAAAAAGTAGTCAGACCTAGAGGACCCATTAAAGAATAGAAGGTGAAAAACAAGCCCTGATAAAGATCCAAGCTTTAAGCTGTATTTTAATTTTTCTGATTCATGGTGCTCATTTAGATATTTCCTTTCCCTGCCTTCCTTTGCAGTTTCCTTTGCCAGTATGGCTAATCAACACAAACTGAGCTGGTTATTGCCACAGTGACAATGAACACTCTTCATTCTTCCACCTAAATATATTTTATATCCTAAAAAGGATAACAAGCCATCTATTGGAATCAGTATTCAGAACCCAGTTTCTAAGTATTAAACTGGGTCTGAGAATCTCCCAGAACAGAGTTTCTAGTCCCCTAAAATTGCCTGTGAAAAGTTTAACATTATGACAGAATAGCTTTTTGAATTTTATTACTGCCTTAATTCACAGCACAGATGAAGTGCTGTTGAAAGTCCCAATACCACTTCGAAAAGGTATTGGGTAGAGTGTAGGAGCAAACACCTAGCACTCCTCAGACATTTCCTTCAAACATCAGCTATCAAAATCTTGCTGCCAAATGCTAGAGTCCTCACAGGGCAGGAGTTTGAGAGGCATTGTCCCTGCTTGGAGGAAGCAAGGATTTGTCATTACTCCTCAGGACCAACTCTACCATCAAAGCTGAACCTGCTGTAGTCAGGAGCAGGGCTTGAGATGTCCCAAGGCCTCTTCCTGCCTGAATTACTTTCCGTATGTTTGTTGTTGTGGTACGCAGGTCCTGAATGAGCTCCTTGTAGCTCATTTTCCTGAGACTCGGAGCATAAGGGCACCATGCCTGCAAATGTGGCCAAATGCTCATGCCTTCATGGGCAATGCCTAGGTCTCAAAAGACCTCTTCTACTTTTCTTCCTGTTTCATTTTACAGCTATTCAGTAAGTTGGATCAGCTTCTGCAAATTTAGACTATTCTGGCAGTGAAGTGTTACTCAAAAAGTCTCTAAAGCAAACCAAAAGCTCTAGGCTGAACTTCTAGGGTGTAGGCTAATAGGTAATGTATTTCAATGTGACAAACAGAACAAAGAACAAGAAAAGAGAAAGCCAGCACAGGGAATTAAAAAAAATTAGCATAGTTAGGTGGGGTTTACAATTATTTCTGTTTTAAATGTTTAATTATTTTAATAGCATTGTCATCTTAGTTTATGAAAATTGACACAATGTTTTCTTACCTAAATTTCTGATTACAAATCATAAAAAATCCTTAAGTCCCCCTATTTTTAATGGATGGAGTAGGTTAACAAAGGGCATATACTGTTTGCTCATGCACAGTTTAATCTCTATAAATTTTTGTTAATATAGTTCAGTAATAAGATGATGGAAAAAAATAGTTTTCTTAGAGAATTAGAGGAAAATTTTATTTTCTACTGCAGAAAGCAAGATTGAACAGACAAAAGGAAGTTTCTAAAATAACCTGTTGGAGTCTGTTGCCATAATCTCCCAGCCATCTGATATAATCGAAGGCAGCCCAAAAACCTGTCCAAACCCTCAGCTATTTCATACCTACAGGGTATCAGCAAGACATGTCACATGATCTTTGCCAGTCACTCTTGATCAATTTTGTGTGCTTTGTTTAGTTTTATGGTTTATGCTAGTGTATCAAGGAGTTCAAAACATTAGGCTGGCCATTTTATTTTAGGTGAAGTATTATTGGTTATACTACAGATATCTTAGGAAGCATCATTTACTCACATAAAAGGAACACACTGAAAATAAGAAAACACAGCAGTGCTTGCTATGGTAATATTTTGGAATACAGATTTCAGGACGTCTGTGAATATCAGTAACATTATGAGTTTCCAGTTGTTTCAAATGCTTTACAGAAGATGTGTTCTAGTTGAAACAATATTTCTCCATTTCTGAAAATGCAATTTTTAAACTCTTCCATACATATAACAAATGTTTCAGTACAAAATGAACACTCTCTAATTTCTGTGTTGCTTAAAGCTATGAGGACGCTAAGAATATAAAGTACATTAAAATACTAGCATTAAGAAAAGGTTATATGGGGAAATAAGGAAAATATATTGAGTATATTCTGGACTTGATTACAAACTGTGAAGTATAAAATCTGGAAGTACACAAAGTGATACCATTATATTCATTAAGTAACACTAGTAAGGATAGCAGTAGTAATAAGGATAGTTGTATAATTTTCCAAATATTTATGGGGCTGTCTGGTCTGGCTGCTCATTATTCAAACCTTATTCAGTTTGCAAACTGGAAGCATGCAGCAGTACAAGAATAAGTCATTTATTCTGCTCCAAAGTAAACTTTTTTTTTTTCTTTTTAAATAGCAGCACTAATAAAATGTCTAATTAGAGAAAACTATTAAGAACAAAATTTTAATACTAAGAGAAAGAAAATTCCGTCAAGTTAATCAAGAACGATATTGTAGCTAAATGTCCCTGAACATTACCTCAAACAGATACACTCACCACTCCTTTTATGAAAATAAAAAGAAGCTTAAATGAGGTATTAATTAAAATCCTAGACTGCTGAATTCTTGGAGCATTTGATTGCAATGGTTTTCAAAAAGTATTTTACTACCATAAAATATCTCAATTTACCCTTAATATATATCCTACATGTGACACTGCTGGACAGAAACTATTTTCTTTCTTAAATATGAATCATAAATAAAGAAATCTATTCTATTTGCTTTAGGTTCATTCCTCTTGTTTAGAAAACCATTAGTTAAAGGGCTGCTGCAGGTCAAAACTGACATGCAGCTCATTGCAATTTCAGCAAAATTCTCACAAGCTGAAGGCATGAGAGACAATGCCCAAGCATTTGGTTTCTCACCTGGCTACTAAGAAATATTACAATATTTGATACAACCAGGACTTATTAAAGACAAACAGCTTACTGAGGTCTCATAAATTCCCCTACAATAATTTTGGTAAAGACTACAGCTGAAATACTACTTTTAACTAATGCTGCACTGAAGTGTGTGCACGTTTCAAAAAACCCTTTGTAAACTGCCAAACACTAGGAAATTTGTAAGAGCAATTCTAGTCTAACTTAGTGCCTGAGGAGCTTTTTTTTTATTTTAGATGGCTCAAAATTTTCACATTTTAAAAACATCAAACATCTCAAAGATCTTTTATGTGCCCACAAAGGATTTCACATGAATAAGAAGCTGGAAATGTTGAAATTGTTTATTTGAGAAAGTGAAATACAGGGTTATGTTAAAATGATGGGGCTTCTAGGATATTTTTGCAGTTCTTTAAGTCTGTTTACAATAGTTGAAAAACTGAATAGGAATTCAGCTTTCATTCTATTTCTTGTTAATTTTTTAGGTGGAAACATTATCATCATCTCTTGATAAGTTCACAAAGTCAGATTTTACAGCTTTGTAGAAGAAACACATCCAATTCTTCTATCAACACACCTGAAGAGAATCAGAGACGAGGTTTTTCAAGGTGTTTCAATCTGTCTTGCTCTGACACTTTTTCTGCTGTACAGTCACACTGCAATTTTGCTGATTGTCTTTCACACTGTAATTTCTATAGTAAGATCAGATGCTTTTTACTTTAAGGTGCATGGCATTAGAGCACATCATGGCTGAAGATTTTTTCTCCTTGTGCCTGTCTGCCATGTCACTGGTTTACTTCCTAGGAAGAGAAAGCAGGTTTGGACAGCCTGTTACCCACTTTGCATGCATAATACCCAGGTGTATGTTTTATGCTCAGGTTTGAATAGCTGCTGCTGTAGGAACGTGGGCTAATTAGTTTTAGAATTTAATAATTTCCCCAGGGTTTGTGAAGGAGCTCAAGCTGTGACTTCATCATCAGGTAGATAAACTAGCATGGCAAAATCAAAGATGCATATTTCTTGGAAATGAAAACTTGAAAATTCCAAACCCTGAGCCATACAGCCAGAAGAAATGTATCCTTGGAGACTTAGAGAGCTGTCTGTTCTCAGACAACCTTTGACTATTTTTAAACAAAATTTTTAAAAAAGTAGATTCCAAACAAAAATTAAATGAAGATGAAATATTATTTATCATTATACTCAGAACAAAGTAGTTATTAGGCAAAGTTTCTTACAAAAATGTACCCTTCAATCAATGTCTATAGTCACAAACGTGATGGAAATTTATGGTGAACACTAGTTCACCACTTAATAGAGCATCCCTAGATTAAGATGCCAGACTTCAAAGGAAATAATTTTCTACTTAACATAAAATTAAGGTTGATTGCCTGACATTTTGCTACAGAATGTTGTGCCTGAAAAACATACAGTCTTAACATATTAGGAAACTAAAAGTACATAGATATGAGATAACCTCTGGGACAAAAGAGCCTTAGTAGAATTTCTGACAGGGAAACTTTCTGAATCATGCATGCTTTTTGGAGGCAAAGAAAATATTTCCTATAATTGTTTCTTCTTACTTTTCTTCTCTACTGCTTTGGTAGGGTCTCAGATGACATATCTCAGTGGAAAAAGCTTTGATCTTCTCTTAAGGCTGAGATGTCACAGAAAGGACAGATTTGCTGCGAATGGGAAGGAGAACATTCACTGGAAGTATCAAGAAACCTGGAGGCCTGATTTTGTTGCAAGAGTGTCTACTTTTCATTGTAAAATCATGGAGAAATCTTCAAACCCATTGATATCAATTGTGATTGCTCAGATTTACAAAGCCATTTAAAGCACGTGCTTAAAGGTCTTGTTAAAGGACAGGAAAATTACAATCAGCAACTTCAATTTTCACGATCCATAAAATTTAGTTCGGGTTGAAATCAATTTATTTATCTGCTAGTGTGAAATGAAGACTAGAATAGGTACTGAAGTACAGACTCTATACAAATTGAAATACAAAATGCGTATGTTTCTAACTATGGGCCAAAATTTTAAAGACTAACTTTCTCAGGAGTCTGTCCAAATCTGTCTAAAGTTGCATTCTACCGTTTCAATTTTTTTTCATTTGTTTGGGGTTTTTTTCTTCTTGTTACTTGGTTGGGTTGGTTTTGGTTTTTTGTTTGGTTTGGTTTTTTACTTGCTTCAAATAAATAGTCAGTTTTGGTATTTGAATGCAAACTGTAAAAGAAATTTTAAATCTGAAATAATGTTTTCCTTTTTTTTAAGCAGTTAGGAAACTAAAGAACAATTAGTTTGTTAGATATAAAAAATACCTCAGAAAAAATCAATATTTTAACAATATCTGTCTTTTATTTGTAACCTTTGGAAAGGGTTGTGAAGAAATGTATTGATGTAAAGGATATTACAACAATCCATTTAACAATGATGGGCTTCATTAAAGTGTAATTGATTTCAGAAATTTTTGCACTCTCCAGATCAAAAGCAATGATACTAATAAGATAGTACCTAGTATCTGTACATATCCAAAAGAAGATGCTATTGTTTAATTATTATTACAAAATACATCAAAATGAACATAGACTCAAAAACCCTGCCAAAACATAACCAAAGAGAAATACAAACTTAAACCCAAACAATTAAAACTAATTTGCTTGTATGCATTTGGGATAAATTTAAAAAATATTATTCTGTCTTTTCAATATGTGAGGGCATTTCTAGCAATTCTCAAAAATGTATTCATAAAATACAAAGAGACTTTAAATTAGACACAACAGTATTTGAACAGTAATCAAATTGAAAATGGTAAACGACCTACCTCATTCATACAGAACCTTTCACAGATTACTCAGTCCATAGCACAAATGAACCATATTAAATTTCTCATTTTATCTTGCTTGGGGTAACAATCAAGAATATACAGTCTCAAAACTAATTAAACGGAAATTCTAAACAACAGCTGTTGTGCTTTGCTCTTGAGCTTTAATTGTTTAATTCGTAATATGTTAGACTTTCCTATGTCTGGAAATGGTTTGTTCCATATCCCCCTGTTCAGCTTCCCTAATGATTCTTCCCAGAAGTTGTTTACCCCATATTTTCCCACCTTTCGTTATGTCAATCCCCAGGTCAATCTCCTCCACACCTCCCATGTTTCCAGACTCTTCCCTGTCAATCCTCTAAACCCTGACCCTGCAGCTTGTCAGTTGTTGTTTACTACACCCCTTTAACCAAAAGGTTCTATGTTAGTTATGTTGTTTCACTTCACCCAGTTGCAGATTATGTATTCACTCCCCCCTCCTTCTTCTCCATTGGTTTTTATGTTAATATGAACCCACCCCATGCTCCTCCTTGCTAGCCCATGATGGGTTTATAGGTAGCCTCCTTTCCTAAGACTGCCCCCTTTATAAACTGTTGTAATCCCTTTGCCACTGTTCTTCTGTGTGTGTTCTCTTTGGGTTTGTTTCATTGTAACATCTTGGTGTTTCTCCGGGGGAAGAATAAACGTCTTGGAACTTTGTCACCAGAGAGTTCCTCTGTCTCTTTTTGCCACTCAGCTACGAGGAGGAACCTCTCCAGGTGCCCACCTTAGGTCAGGCCAAGGGGAAGGAAATGTTCCAAGCCAGAGGCTGAACCACTACCCTCAGCTGCAGCTCAGGAGCTCGAGGCAGGGAATGGCCACTCAGTGACACCGCTCGGAGGAAATGGGCTGAGCAGCTGGCCATTTAAGTGGCTCTCCCTTTCTCCTGGGATCCAGGCGCAGGAGCAAACAGCAAAGCCTAATGAACTTTAAGCTTGTGGTGGTTTCAGTTCAAAACCAGACAGAAACACCAATTTCGTGCAGATTTCGTGCAGTGGTTTTGGTTCACCAATTTGAGATTTTGCCAATTTTGAGATTTCCTGGTCTATGCACCAATGAGTGTGGCGAGTTCCAGTGCTGGCCAATCACCAGTGCACTCACTTCCTGCTGTGAGGTAGGATTAGGAGGAAGGCAAAGCAGGCTCAAAGCTTTAAAAGGGTATAAAGAAAAATTTATTAACAGTAACTAAAGAAAGAGTAATAAGAATCACAACAAAACCTTCAGAATATTTCTCCTCCCCCCACAACTGACAATGTAAAGAAATAAAACCTAAAACTTCAGTCAGTTTACCACCTCTAGAATAGTCTTTCTTCATTTCCCTTAGGGAGAGAAGTCTTTCTTGTTAATGTTATGGAGACTTCTCTACAAGAAAAAAAACAGTTCTCGCATGACTCTCAATTTCCTCACAAATAGCACCTGCACAGGGAAATCTGCAATCGTGAAGCCCCTCCCATTTTCCACAAGCTTTTCCCACAGCTGTGTTTATGTGCCATGTCAGCTCATGGGGTACTGTGATACTCTGTCCGAAAATACTCTCATCTGCCTCATGATTTACAGACCACCGAGCATTCTGTTCAACATCCTGGTTTGGTGGGGCTTGCCAGGGCCCCGGGACTGGAACTTGAGTTATTGTTTGCAGGTGTGTTTATCCACCCCATGGAACACTGAACCCAATGAAAGGAGAAGGGGCACTTTGCCCTCCTTCGCCTGCATCGCTTTGCTACAATGGCCCTGGGATTTTTCCACCTCCTAACCTGGCTGGACTCTCTCCTGGAATTACCCTTTGGTGGTCTCCACAGAAGACCCTTCATCTACTGTACAACCACCGTGGCAGATGGACTGAGATGGGAAAAGCCATTCCCTCCAAGACTGAGACATGAAACCCGTATATGGAAAAGACTCCTTTTCTCCCCAAGGACAGACACCTCCTTCCCAACTTTCAATAGAAAATTCTAATAAAAACCCTCGAGTTAGCTAGCTTGATCGAGATCTCCCTAAAACTCGGAAGCGACTCCTCGATTGGACCTCAACTGGACCTCAACTGGAACTTCATCGCCTCTGTGTTTTGGTAGCTATACCTATTCCCTCTTTCTTTTCCTTTCCTGCAGGTTTTCTTTCTCTTTCTTTCTCTCTCTCTCTCTTCCCCAATCCCCTCCAATGCATTTTGCTATGATTATTCAATAAAGTACACTGATTTTGATTGTTACTGCAAACCTCCTTGCCGTGTTGGTGTTTTGTACCCTGAGATCAAGTAACGAACCATCACAATCCTGTCCATGAGGGCGGATTGTGACATAAATTGGCATATAAATTGTTTTAAAGATGAACTGCTCAAAGGCAAAAGTTTTCATTATTTATCTCTAAAATCATCTTCATCTCTAGGGACAGAGATCTTAATTTTCTTCTCCTGGGGGCACAGGACCACTCTTTTTTCCTCTATTCAAACTCCTCATAGGATCCCAGCTACTTTAGCATCTGCTTACTTTTGTATGGAAGCCTTTGCTCGATATCAAATTGAACCCTTCCTTTCCCCATGGCTTTCATGCGTTACAAGGAAACAGAGTCTTTTCTTCACAGCTCTACAAGAGGATTTTGGCCGCAAGATCAAGACATCTCCTCATCCCTCCCATCTGGGACTTGACTTCTTCACTGACCATGATGTTGTTCCCCTACATGCTGACATCTTAGTAATTTCTCTCACTCAAGGGAGGATTGAAGCACTGAAAGAGTTAATATCTCGCCCGGGACCTGCAGATGATTATTCTCTGTTAGCGGTGGGAACAGTGGCTGGGGCTGCGTCAGAACCGGCAGCATGGCTAGTCTTTGATTTTCTCTGTATTTAATTCTAGCTGCAGGGCTGCCTCTGGTCTCAGCTGCATGATCTCACGTGGCAGCTGTGCTGAGGGACGGGGCATGGCGGCAAGATGTTAGCAGCCGCAGCCCGACCCTGCTTTGGTCAGCCTCCGCAGCCTCCCCACTCCCTGCCTGGCAGCTGCTGGGACCGGCCCGTTCGGGACAGGGCTCAGCAGGCTCCCCGGAGAGGGGCCCGGCCCTGTGGCACAGTCTGCCCAGCCCGGCCCAGCCCAGCCAAGACAGGGGCCGGGCCGGCTTTGTTACCTATTCCAGGCTGGAAGGAAAAGAGAGCTTTCTCAGGATTTTTCGTCTTTTAACACGTGTTTTTCACAGAGGCGTGGTTCCAGTGGGTCCACAGACTGTCAATTACACAGAAGTTTTTACATCACTTCCATAAATGCCTCCCATGCAAAACCACTACACTGCTGTAGTCACTGGTCTGTGTTTGGGAAATGTTTGAAATATTTAATTTAACACATGTTGGCAGAAAAACTTGCTCAAAGAAAATACTTCCCTGCCCATACTAAAAACAGCATAAATCACAGCAGTTCACTTTTTTCGTATTAACTCTACAATTCACACCAGCAGCTGCTAGAGACAATACTAGCAAACAACTGAGCCATAGCAGTGGAACTTGATGTATTGCTGGTACTACAGTCATGCACCATGTGCATTTCCTTCCCCAAGTCTGAGTCAGGTCCAGCTATTCCTGAACCCCGATCAAACACACCAAAGGCTGTAAGGTGGTTCTCTGAGACACCCTTCTTGAATAATGCCAAAGGGTCAGACCTTGGGTTCTTTCAGTAACAAGAATTTGTCAGGATAAGGCCTGTTACTTTCAAACCTAGTATTTCCAAACCTTGTATTTTGAACCTTGTTCTACAGAAGAATATTAAATGCTTATCAGTTATACAAAGAATACCATAGCAGTTGCAGCTAGAAACTGGCTGAGAGAGAAATCAGGCTTTCGATCAGAAAGTGAGACAGACACTTATGACAGAAGTGAAAGCAAAGAAATACTGCCATCTAGTTTTTTTGGGTTTTTTTTCCCCAGCATTTTATGTACTCATTGCATACAATTTGACGTACAACCTGTGGATATTCTCAGTTCAGTCGAAGAGAAAACAGAGACAATTTCTCCCAGGCTGAGCCTGGGAATCTTAGATGAAAAGAATTCAAACAATTATTATCTCTCTTTCTGTAACCATTATTTATAGTTATGGTTCTTCCCAGCTTGCTATTCATAGCCACTAATAATGTGAGATGTTTCTACTTTGAGACCTGTGGGAATTTATAAAATCAGAACGTTTTAGGAAAGCTGCAAAAGGCAGGCCTCAGAGACAGCAGAACTGTGATTAGAGCTAAGCAGTAGCCATGAGATAGGTCAGCAGAAAAATTATATAAGAGGTAGAAAAGTAAGGACAAATAGAACAGTGTATTAAGACTTGGCTAGAATAACTCCCTAAGCTGCAGAAAAGTATATCTAGAGAGATATCAGGAAGTTCTAAGCTTAATAACGGAGCTCTGTGCATTCTATCCTAAGGCTTACAAGCAGGTATTGTATTGGAAATAAGCAAGCATTGTTTTAACCAAAGGTATGTGTGCTTATAGTGATTGGATAGAACTACTGTCAATATGCTTTTGCTTTGTGTGATTGGTCAAAAAACTGTAAAAGTAAGTTGTAACATTAAATTCTTGTTCTGCTGCCTGGGATGTGAGCTGATGGCATCTTCCCAATTGTCATAACCATGTAATGAGGCTGATGCTGAAAAATAAAACAGCTCAAGGCACGTTCCAAGGCAGTCCCGTCCGGTTCGTAGATTTGTACATAGCCCCCAGCCGGCAGTAAGACCAATCCGGTCCCACTTAGTGAGTGAGAGCATAAAACTCGCTGTTTCTTGCTAATAAAGAATTCTTCTAGAGCCTTCTGATCCACTTGGAGTCTTTCTTTCCGTCCCGGACTCAACAGCGTCATCTCGTGGCACCGACACGATCTCCAGCCTAGGCTGAAGGCACAGACCCCTGGAGGGGTCCTGCTGAGTTCGCAGCCGAGGCTGAGCACGGAGGGATCTGGAGGCTCGTCGTGGATCGGAAGCCGTTTGCCCTCTGGAGTGAGGTAACGCTGACTGTGCCCTGTGTTTTCCTGAGAAGACTGGTCCCGTTTGGATCGCGGGCGTCGGCCCCGAGAGGCCTGGAACTGAATAAAGGATGGTTTTCCCCGACACAGCAGACTGTCTCCTGAAGTGGATGCCTGCTGAGGGAGGGTTTTCCTTAAAAACGAGGAACCAACTTTCTAGCGACGAAGAAGTAGTTCTGATCACGTGGAGGGCTTTCATCCCGCCCATGAGACTTGCTGTCTCTGATGGCGAGCTCTGCGGTCCGCTGGCCTGGGCTAGAGATCGCGGGTTCGCATCTGAGCGTTGCATTCAGTTCGGAGACCTGGGAATCCCTTGGTGACTGCTTGCTAACTGCAGTAACCACAGATGATGCGGTCGCAAGGTCTTTACTGCCTGCTTGGAGACGCATTTCTAAAGGCCTTCAGCGCAAGACCTCAGGGAACACGACAGTGACAAACCCAGCGGGTTTTTCGCCTGCGATTGCTCGATGGGCCGTGGCAGAACGTCCCGCCCCATTTCCACCAGCTCCGACTGTCCCCGGACCGAGAGGGACGGCTGGAGTTTACTTGCACGTTACGGGCATTTCCGGCATTCCCTGCCTCACAGGGACCGGTGGGCTCGTCCCCGCCGCCGCACCCCCCGGGACCGGGAAAACCGGTCCCAAGCCGCGGATCGCGACCGCCTCGGCCCCCAGCTCCGCTGGTTCCCCCTTCGGCACTGAGCGGGGGATGCGGGCTTTGCCCACAGCTCAGAAGCAATTTTCTTGTTTTTTCCGGAGCATGTGCAGGAGGGACCATCTCCACCCCCTCCTCCTTCCCACAGCGCGGCGTGTGGGTCTGCTCCGCCGCTGGATTCCCCTTCTCTGCGGCGGGAGCGGCTGGAGCCGCCGACCGCCCCTGCCGCCTCTCCAGCTGCGGCGTCCGTTGCTGCGCCGCCGCCCGCTTTGCAGAGACTGGCGGCGCACCACGCGGCGGCGGGAAAACCCCGACGCTGCAAGCACCACTCCGCGACCTGCCTCTGCAGCGGCTGCTTTTTGCCGGTGCTGAAAATCTTAGAACTCTGAAACTCCGTGCTTTTCTGGGGACCATCATTTTCCAGAGACCAACACTCTGCTGGACGGGAGGTGCCCTCGCCCCGTGGTGCTCCCCCAGGGGCTCAGGGCGCCTCCGTCCGCCACACTCCCGTGTGCGGAGCGGGAGAGACGATTTCCGAGAGTGCTACCGCTGGTCTCCTGCCCCGGCGGGGTCGGGGCGGTGCTGCGAACCACAGAGCTGCGCAACAATCACTTGTATCGCGGGGGAGGGAGGTAAGGAGGGTGCGCGGATCACCCGCTTGTCCTGGGCAGACGCAGGTAGTGCCAAGAACCCCACATTCAGGATGAAATTTCATATTGCCGGGAAAATGTCTCCTTCCCATCTGCCAACAGGAACCAGTGGTCCTGGAGAGAGTGAGGGGAGGAGGAGGAGGCCTTTGACCACCCCTGTGGCTAAGAGGCGGGCAGCATGAAGGGGGCGGGCTATGAAAAGGAAGATGCCGCCCCGCGGGCCTGGTCTGGGTTCCTTGGCCCGCCCACCAGGGCCGGGGCCTCTGCCTCGTTCACTGCCACAGGGTCCTACGATCCGCTGCTGTGGCTGGCCTTCCTGAAAAAAAAAAACCAAAACAAAGCATTATCTTCATAGACGGCTCGGAGCACTGGAATGTCACAAGTTAAGCTCAGTCTGGTTGTATTAAAGGCTTGTTGCCATGGCTTTCCAGCATTTTCTTAAGTGTCTGAATTTGGCCAAATTCTGCTTATGCAGCAGATACGCTCAATTATTTTTCTTAGGTGTCTGAATTTGGCCAAATTCTGCTTATGCAGCAGACACACTCAATTATTTTAAGAACTTTGGGGATGCAATTCAAACCTGAGTTCATTTATATCATTTGAGTAGTTCATTTAGGACATGACTTCATAGGCCAAAAGCCTTGCATGATTCTTCTATCAAAGTGCACACACTCTGCAAAAAGCAGTTTCAATGAATGCCGACCAATGCTTGACTTGCAGCACCTTACTGGCTGGGGTAAACCCCAGAGGCCTAAAGGCCTTGCAGCTGTGGCAAGCAGATGTTACTCATCTTGTTAAATTTGGCTGATCTGATTTTGTGCACATGTTTATTAATACCTTCTTCTCTGTCATGGGGGCATCTACTCACACTGGAAATGGGTGTTGATGAGTTAGACTGCCTGTGTTACAAGCAGACTAACAATGTTTCATTATTAATAGTAACTTTTTATAAGTTTATGAAAATAATGTAATGGCAGAAAATTTATAGTATAAGTTAAAGATCTCTTTGACCATTCTGAGGCAATTTTGATTGAGGTTTTGATTGACAGCTGATAAACCTCTGGAGCTGTGTTTGTTCTCTTTCCTGCAAGGGATCCCACAGGCGATTACAAACACCGCCTCCTCCTTTAAATGAAAAGGGGGAACTGGGATATTCTCAGTTCAGTCAAAGAGAGAACAGGGACAATTTCTCCCAGGCTGAGCCTGGGAATCTTAGATGAACGAATTCAAACAATTATTATCCCTCTTACTGTAACCATTGTTTACACTTATGGTTCTTCCCAGCTTGCTATTCATAGCCACCAATAATGTGAGATGTTTCTACTTTGAGACCAATCTTGTCCCACTTAATGACCAAGACTATAAAACTCGCTGTTTCTTGCTAATAAAGAATTCTTCTTGAGCCTTCTGATCCACCTGAAGACTGGAGTCTTTCTTTCCCAGACTCAACAGCGTCAACAACCTCCTGCAACAAAAACAAAAACAACAACAAAATAAATCCATTTACTGGTATTGATGCCTTAAGTTTTAGCTTTCATATTTTTCAGAGTCTGTACTGTTTTAGTACAAAACTCTGAACTTAATATTCAGTGTTGGTAAGTTCTCTTCACAGGGTAGTTAGACAAAACAATCCTTTTCCAGCTTGAGAACCAAGGACAACCATTAAAGCCTCAAGCCCAAAAGCCTAAACAGCGAATTGAAGAAAGCAAACCAGGAGAATGGGACTTCCTAACCTGAAGCTGTAATTGGACAATTAACCACAATATGTACATGGACTTTTAAAGTGTGAAACCTCGTGACTGGTCATTCATCTTGTGACCATCTTGGACCCATCTTGGGCAAAGGCCAGGCCAGGCTCTTTTGCTGCCCAAGGTGTATCCTTGTAAGGCCTTTTAATAAATACCCAATTTATTCCTTTAGCTCTGTCTAGTCTCTGTTCTAGGTCAGCCCACTCAAGGCATTACTATGAAATACTTACTAAAAAACATTTTCTATACAAACTGTTTTGATCTTTTGGTATTATGTTACATAAAGATTTTGAAATTAAAGCTTAAAACTTGGTAATATTTCTTTGATGATTTTATGACAGGAACAAAATTATCTTTCTTTAGGGTGCAAAGACCTTTTTGTTTGCTATAATTTTAGTGATTTTTATCTTGGACTAGGTGAGGGAGTATATATCATATAAATAAAGAAAAAGAGAGGGTTTAGAAATTGAAGCTATGTTTGAGCCAATCAAATGCCTGTAACAGGATGATAATGAACCATTAATGGCTTTCTTTAGAAATGTCCACTTTTCTGTGCAATCTTGCTCTTAGGAGGAGTGAACTTCTGAAACAAAACTCTTAAGTATCCCCTTTTATCATGCTTTAGTTCACACTGTGAATGGCACGAATAAAACTTGGTGCCCACATGAATGATCCCACAGGACACGTGTATTCTGGAAATTCAGCTGTTGGGCTCCAGCTACTGGTGGTCATTCAGTCATTAGAACCACAGTGGAACCTGGGTAAACCCCTGAAAGCCATGTAGGATGGCAGTGGTGTCTCAGCATTATTATTTTTCCTCTACAAAAGTCCTCCAGCTTGCTAAGGTGAGCACAACCTTAAAGCAGATCATCTCCTTAAGCAGAAAATAATAATAAACTACCTACACTGTCTATGACTGAGATGCTGACTCTTCTGAAGCAGAATATATTATCCAGGAGACCTCTTTCCTGCATCGGGAGGGTCAGTTGGACAGCTTCAGATAATACAGTGTAACAGGATTTTAAAAACTCTGTTAAATGCTTAACCTAAGAGAAACGTGAACAATGTAAACAGTCAATTAAGTATAATTGATGTGCATATGTGCATACTTTTTAGTTATGGCAATCTTTGTTTTTATGCAGAGCTCATAAAGAATACCAATATCCTTCAGTAGTTGCTTTGTTTTTGTTTGGTGTTTTTTGGTTTGGTTTTGTTTGTTTCTTTTGTGTATTTTCCTTTTTTTTTTTTTTTTTTTTTTTTTTTTTTTTTTTTTTTTGCTTTCTAGTCTATTTGTTTTTTTGTGGTTTTGTTTGTTTGTTTGTTTCTTGGGGTGTTGGGTGGTTGGCTTTTGGTTTTTTTGGCAGCACTTTAAAAATATTTGATTCTTGTAGTTCCACCAAGGCTTTTCAAAACAATATTTATTCTTAGAGAGTACTTGCTCCTCTGAAAAAGAAGAGGCTTTGGAAATGAAAAGGAAATATATAAACCAGACAGTCAGATGCCTGAACATCAGAACAAAATCTGATGGCTGTAAATGCACATGAAATGGTTTAAAACACTCTTCCAAAATGCCACCCACTGCATATGACTGTCCCTAGATAATGCATTACAAGAGCTCTGACATGAGGGGGTCCCTCCACAGGGTTCAGATTCACCTCTCTTACCTGGTTTGTTCAATTAGCTCTGCTGGGAAATTGCAAAATGCAAGGAGGAAGCCCTGAACAGTCATCTGAAGGAACATGACAGGAGACGTTCAGATATGATGTTTCAGCTCTTTTCTGTGTCAATTCATAACACCTGGAGGGAAGTTGCTTGATAATGAAAGAGAACCTAGAAACGTTTTTTCTTTCCTTCATTCTGAAAAGTGACAGTTGTTTGTTTTCTTGTCTATTTAATGCTCAATATTAAATCCTTGTTATATCAGGCAGTAAGACCCAAGTGTGTCTTTCCTTATTCAGAAAATGACTGAAAAAATATCCAGGACTTTTCATTCTCCTAGGCTTTTCAATGCCCCAAACAAAATGGGAACTTGGCGAGATTTCAGACTTCAATGCATGCCATTGTTTTCATATCCATCATGCCCAATAAGAGTCTCTGTTACATTCAGGTTCAGAAAGCAAAGGCAGACTGGAAGTGGGGGCAGAGAGGAACTTGTGGGCTCTAATTTTCCTGTGCTAAAGAAGAAATTACAAAAAGGAAATGGTGCAGCTGTTCAGAAAAGCTAACAAAGAGGTACTTGGTTTTGCTAGAATTGTTAATGGAGAAAGTCCAGGCATAATCATCTGACTTCAGAAGGGAGTTCAAGACTTCAAGTGATAAACCTCTGAGATTATCTGGAGGTAGACCTGACTGCAGTCTTTCCTCCCAGGGGTTTTCTTAGGCTGTTTAATTCCTCATTTCCTGCCTTGGCTGTTGTGGGGCACCTTTATGTTGCTTGACTCATCTAGCCACAATTGACGACATCAGGGGACAAGGGAAGACCTGTGGATCTCACTAAACATCTCTAAGGCCTTTGATATGCTCCCCTACAACATTCTTATGTCTAAGCTGGAAAGAAATGGGTTTGGTGTGGAATGGTTGGTCTTGGTTTAAAAGACAGGTATTTGTTGAGGAAGGCAAGAACTTCCCTTGGAATGAAAAACACTACCCCCTTTCCTCTGAATTATTATAACTTTGAAATTAAGGGGCTTTTAGGCAATAATATGGGAAAAGGAAAAACAGTTCTTTACTAGCATGTATATGGATACCAAGGCAAACAAACAACAACGGCAGCAACAGCAAAAAAACCAACAAAAAAACAACCAGAAACCCAGTAACAGCCTTCTCTCAGCCACAGGCACTTTCCCCTTCCATGTAGTTACAGTCGCAGCCAACAGGGGCGCTGTTGGCTCCCAGCCGGGGAGGGTGCGTGCGATGATTCCCCCACCACTACAGGAGGTGCTGTAGATCGAGCTCAGCCATGTCTCCTTCATGTGGGAATGGCGGGTGGGCTGGATGGCGAAATGGGCTGCAGCAGGAACCTCAGAGAGGTGGCTGGGATGGCAGTGGCAGGCATGCCCCCTGTAGTGGCAGACAAAATATAACAGAAAACTCCACAGTCTTAGCAGGAGCTGGAGGTCAGGTGGACATGGGGTGCTGGGTTAGAGTGTAGTGAAAAAGCCCGTGGCAGCGGCACAAAGCAGCGGTGCTGAGCAGTGGCAGCCAGGATTATCTGTAGTGACTGCCACACACAGCCAGGGAAGTGAACTCTCCAGGAATGGGGAGTGAAATAAATAAAAGGGCAGCAGATTTTTCTCCTTTTTAATGCTTTTATTAAGGTCAGCTTCGGTGTGGGCCCGAGGGACCATGCGCACACTGACGCTACTCTTAGGAGTGGCACAGAGGAGGACGAGTGCAGCTTCGTCCACTGGTAGGCAGGCAGAGCCGGGGCTTCTGTCCTCGCGAGAGCACCAGGAGATTCCCAATTTTTGATTTGACATTTGAGGTCTCCTTTCTAGCTGACATCTCTGTGGGTTAGGGTAAGAGCTTAAAAGGTCTTAGCAGACACTGGATTCAGTTGCTTACCCTTAGACGTCACTTAGATTGTTTAATTCTATGGTGGCTTATTGTTTTAGGAGTTTTCTTTGCTGGACTTGGCGAAGTGTTTCTACATTCTCATACAAGCTCTGATGTCACTTTCTCCTCACAGTCCCGGGTGCCATTTTCCAGGAAGCAGCAGGGGTGATACCCGACGAAGGGGGGTTTCTAACAACTAAACTATTAACAACAGGTAATTAAAGAATAAAACTATTAACAACAAGTAATGACAACATGAAACTATTAAAAATAAGTAATTAAAGCTCTGAGTAGTAACTGGTTTAACTTGTTAAATCTATAACTTTTAAAAATGGACAACTTTTTACTCCTAACAGGGAGGAGTTTGGGGTCCTGGGTTTTCCTCTGAATCACCCAAAGAGATGGTGAGTGTCCTTTCCAGTAAGATGGGGTGTTAATAAGTCCCAGTGCAATGGCTGCTCTTATGGGCAATGGCTCACACTCAGTAAGGAAGAAACTGCACGGGGCTGGGCCCTGCGGTGACAGTGGATTCTCCCTGTGGTAAGCAACAGTTCAATTGTCCTCCTCTGATGCCAAGGGCCAGGGAGGGAGAGAGGAGCCCAGCCCAGCCCATCACCCCCTTTCACTGATGTGGAGACAGGCATGTGACAAGAACACACTTAGTCCATGCAGCAACAGCCAAAGTTTATTGTTGGGCACCCCCTTTTACAGGGGCTTCAAATTTCCTGTGTTTACACATGTGATTGGTTAGGATCTTAGCACCACCCAGCTCATTGTCCAACTATATGTCTGCATTCATAACCAAATTTCAATGGAATTGGCTGGGGTCCCCTGTTTGAATTTGAATCTGACCTATCATTATTATATCCAGGGTCTTACCTACGCCTCTTCTCTAACGAGCTACGCTGCTTGAGTTGGTGTCTGTTAAGGCTAATTTATCTGTGCAGTTTACAGACCAACTGTGGCTGCCACAACTCTTGAGCAAAAATCTTGTGGTATCTCTGCTCCTCCAGAGAGAAAACCCCTCAGATAAGAGAGGAGCCAGCTGCACCCTTCCCCCTCTTATTCCTCCCAGCCACATCTTTTGTTCTCATAAGTATCGGTAGTTATTGTCTCTTAGCAACAAATGGGACAAAATTCTATGAGAAAAAGAAAAAAAGGGAAAAAATCCTAACCTCCAACAGAGACCTAGGTGACACACAAGCTAGACAGTCTTGTCCAAAGAGTTACTGTCAGTCGTTCAATTCCAAATGGAGAACATTAATGAATGGTGTCCCTCAAGATTCAGTATTAGGAACCATACTATTTAATATCTTCATTAATAGCACAGACAAAGGGATTGAGTGCACCCTCAGCAAGTTTGCAGATGACACCAAGCTGAGTCTTGTTGTTGACACTCCTGAAGGATGGAATGCCATCAAGAGGGACCTGGACACCTTGAGAACTGGTGTTGTACAAAATGGGCCATGGGAATCCCACGAGTTTTAACAAGGTGAGATGCTGGGTTCTGCGCCTGTGTTGAGGCAATCCCTGGTGCCAACACAGGCTGGGGATGAAGAGACCAAGAGCAGCCCTGCCCAGAGGGACTTGGGATTGCTGTGGGTGAGAGGCTGTACATGAGCCAGCCATGGACACTCCCAGCCCAGAGAGCCAAGTGTGTCTCGGGCTGCATCCAAAGCCCTGTGGCCAGCAGGGGAGGGAGGGGATTCTGCCCCTCTGTCCCACTCTGGGGAGACCCCATCTGCAGTGCCGCCTCCAGCTCTGAGGTCCCAGTACAGGAAGGATATGGGCTTCTTACAGAGTGGGTTCAGAGGGGAACCACAAAAATGGTCAGAGGGAAGAAACAGCTCTCCTGTGAAAAGAGATGGAGACAGCTGGGATTGGTCAGCTTGGAGGAGACTTGGGGCAGATTTTACTGCACCCTTCTGTGAGAAACAACTGTTCACTTTGAAAATTTGAAAAGGTTCATTAAACCCTAACAAAAATACAACAAAGGACTACATAAGGAAAAAGCTGCAGTGCTGGAAACTGCCCTTTGTGCATACCACATGGCCAGATCCTCTTCAAGATGGATGCTCAGTCTTTTATACCCCTGGGGGGTTGCATCAGCCAGCCCTGGCCCCTCCCAAAGCCTGTCAGTCAGCTCTTCTTTGCCATTTATGGGTGGAAACTGCTTTCTTGAAACTTGATTGGTGGTCAGGTGTTGCCATGCTGCAGCCCCTAACAAGCTTTTCCATTCCCAGCTGTCCCATGGAAGGGGCACATGCACGCCTTCTTTTTTACCTGTCCTAGACAACCCTGGCTGTCTGATGGTCACAATATAGCAGGGGGAAAGGGAACTATGGGGAGAACAGAGGACATCTAAACTACAATAACATGACTATACCTCACTAAAGCTTTTTTTAATATTCACACAATAGTTATCTTTTAATTGCAAGAGCAAATAATCTCATTATCCATCTATACCACTTCCAATAATTAAACTGGGCTTATAAGAATGATGGAAACATACTTTTTACAAAGGCCTGTAGTGGGAGTACAATGATTTTAAATTAAAACAGGTTACATTTAGATTTGATTTAAGGAAGAATTTTTTTAACAGGGAGGATAGTGGGACATTGGAACAAGTTTCCCTTGGAACAAGTTTCCCCAGGAAGTTGTTGATGCCACAATACCAGAGGTGTTCAAGTTCAGGTGTGGATGAAGCAACCTGATCTAGTCAAATATGTCCTTGCCATGGCATGTCAGTGAACAAGATGAACTGTCAAGTGTCCTCCAGCCCAAAGTGCTCTGTGATTCTATTACTGTATCTTCATATGCATAGACAAGGCTTGTATCCGGGACCACGTGCAATCTCTTCTGATAGCAAAGAATTTCAAACATGGAAGGCATCTGAAATGGACTAAATATAGGTGCACTATGCTAACTAAATACAGAAAAAGTCCATGAAACACTTTTTTTTTTCCTTTTTCAGTTTTAACCTAAGTCCCCTGCCATGAGTCACTAACTTAACAATGCTTACACTTATCCAAAGACCAAGTATTTCCATGTTTTGATGTCCCCAAAAACTTTAGAGACAATGACCAAGTCCAGTAATGCAACATTTCCAGGGAATCATGTTTCCTTGAGCACAGTCCACCTCTTGATGTGTATTAGCTTGATCTGCAGTTTTGGAAGTCTAATAGGACATAAAAGAAAGGCTATAATAAAATGCAAATCATTCAAGCACTCCTATGGTCTTTTTTGTTAGCTGAATAACTACTGAGAATTTATATGATATTTTAACAACTTAGTTGCTATGATCTGAATGTATTTCTAGCTAATCCAGAACAGAGGTAACTTAATAGGTATCTGTCCATAATTGTTTTCAACAATAAGGTCAAATTGAACACTTTATTCTGATACTAGTCTCATTCGTTACACCAGTTCTGTGCTTTATTAATTTATAGGCTGGTGTCATAATTCTTTTTAATTCTTTGTACCTATACAAGCTATATTTTAAATATCAGATTTAACTTTGATTGTGTCTCTTCAATTATTGAGTAATAAAAACACGCTTAATTGAACTGCGTGACTATTAGCATTTACAACAGCATCTGGAAGACATGGTGCATTTAAAATGAAATTTTTTTTAACAGTTTTGCATGGTCCTGGGTTACTGTTCTTTTAGAACTTCTCAATAATGCTTAATTATGCTGGCTAAATATGTAATTTATGAGGCTTTATTTAACAAAGGGTCACAAATCACCTTTTCCTATTAAATGGAAGAATAAATATTAAAAAGCCCAGGAGGTAGAATCTTGCACATGATCATGTAGTTTGATGCCATGCGTGGTTTTACAGAAGCATGTCACATCCTCTAACATAAACAAGTCTGGTATATTTCAGTATTTAAGTGTCCTAGTCATGCAATCAAACAAGTAGATAGTTTTCTGTTGTAACAGACTCCTGAGGTTTTAATTTCTTTGGCCTTTAAACAGCTGCTAACTCTTGCTGAATATTTGGAGGATGCTTTATTCTATCTTCCAGTCACCACCAAAAAACTACACCTTTCTGCACACTAAAAGTACAATGTTCCTCTAATCATAAGTGGCTTTTTTTAGTCAGACAAGATGCTGTTAGTAGTTCCTCAATTGTCTGCTAGAAAGATTTACAGTAGCTTTACTGAGGAGGTGAACTCAGGAAAGATGCAAAATAGAAGTGAAATATCCAGTAGGTTTCATTTTGTCTCTTTCTCTAAATCTCTGTTTCCCAAGAACATGAATCTCGGTTTAGCTATTTTAGTTTCTAAGACAATTTTTTTTCTCCTTCTGCATGGGTATTGAAATCAAGACAATTAATTTCTCAAGTAAATCTTATATGTGCTTTGTTTTTCTAAAGTTGTGTTTCAAAACGTTTTCCCTGTAATTTGTGAAATAATACATTCAGAGTTTTTGGATAACTGCTGTGTGGTTTTAATGGTCACTGTCAGGAACAACAAGCAGAAATGTGTGTTCTCATGTACAGAATTAGGTTTAAATTAAAGTTCACTTTTATCATAGAGGGCAAAATAAATACTGGTATAAGTTATTTATTTAAAAATATTTCAGTGGGCAATAAGACAAGGTTTAATTGAATAAAAATCACCTGTTTGCAGAAGATCAGCCCAGGACATATAAAACACCTAAGCGCATGCTGAGGCTCTAAATAGGTTTATACAGATTTAGAACGGTAATTGAGAGACTTTGTTTGGTTTTTCCATTTGCATTGTATCTTCTTATTTGTGCTGCTGAAAATGCAATGCCTGTTTTGCTAGGCATGTTGTTCTGTACAATCACAAAGGCCACAATTGTCAGGCAACAAAATTTAAGGTGTTTTGAATCTTTCAACGCATTTTGTACCACAGTCATCACAGTTGCAAAGTCTATTCAGGCACCTCATTGATCCATTTTATTTTATTTTAGGAATCAGTTTTTGTTGGGTTTTGTTTAGAGTTGCTCAATATACAATTTAACTAGAGAAATGGCTAAAAGACCTAGCAAAAGTAATTTTTAATAATGAATTCACTATAAGGCAATTGTGTTTAACCAGCTTTATTTAGTAAATAAAAGAACTATATACATTTCTCTATGAAAAATGAATAATGCTGGTATTATGATTTATGAAGTAAAGATGATTACATGAGATGCTTGTCTGATGAGCCCTTCCACACAGATACAATATTGGGAATTGCTAAGAAAGAAGTTGAAGACAGATGGATTCAAAGACAACCCAGTGCAAACATTCCTGGCACAGCCCACTGGAGCCCCGGCTACCTCTGTTGGCACTCTGGCACTGTGCCAGGAGTGGGAACAGCTGGGGGACTGGATTCTGCCCACAGCTGAATCTGAAAGCCAGTTGCTCTACGGTGCAGAATCAGCAATGTCAGGGACTGGACAAAGGAGAAAGGAGGAGGCTATCTGTTCTGAGGTTCCACAGGGGTAGGCTTATTCCACGTAAAGGGGACAGGGCAAAAGAGCCTGCAGCACCTCAGTGCACAAGATTAAATACTGTCACAAACCAGGGGCTGGAAACAAAAAACCAAACAATAGGGAAACTTCAAGAGTGGAGCAAGGGGATTACATCAGTAAGGTGGGACTAATCAGGGTAGGAGGAGGAGAGGGAAAGGTCACATGGGCCAATGGGGCTGTTGTAGATTAGGGGATTTCCAAGTGGGTGTTTCAATCGGGAGTTGGCCCAGGGAAAGAGTGGCACGGAAGGTTCAGGAAAAAGGGGCAGGGTTGCCTTGACCGGCAGGGAAGGAGCTGGAACAAAGGGAGGGGAATGGCTCGAGAGACAGTTTTGAGGGAGGGTACAACCTAGGGATAAGCCAACTCTGGGGACAACTAAGGGGAGCAATAGAACAAACCATTTAACAATAACTTAATAAAATATGAACTGCAACAATTCCTGCAAAGGCTTTGCTAGTAAGTATATAAGTGATCCAACTGAGGTGATTACCTGGCAGAAGTTCTTTAGTTTTATCTACCATCTATTTCCTTAGCACTGCTCATATGTTTAAAAGCAGTCAAAACCAGTTGCAGCGGGATTTGAAGAAAGCAACTTTTGCACATATTTCATTGAAATGTTTCACTCTAATTCTCCCAAGCTCCCCAGAGCTGGATGGTTGAGCTCTTCTTGTGGAACAATTCAAGTAATGTGTTTCCACTGCTCTGCATAACAGAGATGAATTCAATATTTAAAATACTTTCTGCATGTTTATAAAATCAGACACCTTTGAACCACATGCACCCTGTTTGTCAGCATGTATATTAAAGTCAAAAGCACTTATGCAGGTGCATTTTGCATTTCAAAGATCTTTTGTGTGACTTGGTACAGGCCCTGTATTTTGCACAGTGTCAAGCTCTTAACTTGTATTTCAAACTTATATTTCAAACTAATAAAATGTCTTTTTTTCTGAAAAGTTTTCTTTCCTGGGAATAGCTGAAAGGTGAATTATGTACAGTCAGTATGGATTGGAAGTAGGAATGAGTGGGTGCTATATTTTCCAGTTTTTATAGAGACAGAGACTCAAACATTCAAGTAGTATTTTGCTTTTCCAATTCTTTTGCACAGTAAATGGGGATGTTTTGATTTGAATGCATTGTACAGTGTCCTAAAGATTTCCTTTTTTTCTTTTCTTTTCACCTGACTTCATTGTATACTGCTGAAGTGTTATGAAATAACTTTGCTTCTGTATCGTACTTACCTTGACACTGACTGTGTTAACAGCTCAATGATTCACTGGCTAATGAATGGTTTACAAAACAACAGACAAGAAGGGCATCAAGGAATTAGGCAGCCAAATTCATCAAAGGTATCTAAATCAAGGGTATAAATTTACTCTGCAAATATTTGATAAGATTAATTATCCTGACTTTAAAATATAATAAGATATTTATGAATACTCTCCAGACAAACACTCCTTAATCTACAACTTGAAACACATGCAGAAGCCAAGTGCATTTTCTACTTGCTGCACAGACACACTGACTTTTCATTGCAAATGCTGATAAAAGGGCTAATATATGTTACAAACAATAGATTTGTAGACTGAGAACATGTAGTTATATGTTATGTCAAAAAGAGAATAATCAGAAAGTAAGTGTACCTAGTGCTTGGAATTTTGGTTGGGGAGTTTGTAATTGTTTGGGTTTTTGTTGTTTTTGTTTGCTTTTGATTTTTTTCATTTTGTTTTGCTTTGTTTTGTTTGTTTGAATTGGTTGTTTTTTTCTGATTTTTTTTTTAGCTAGTATTAAAGGTTATGCAGAAAATTAAGACTGATGAACCACAGTCACAAAGAGATAATTTAAATGCCTCTTCGGACCCTGTGCTCTGATCCATGGTCTGTGCATTAGTATCCACTAAGCCTTCTTCTTGTTGCCTGGTGTAAGTAGCTACCTGGGCTTCAAGGAGAGCTAAGTGTGACATCTTACACTGTCTGAAAGGTACAAGTCTGGGACCCTGCTGGAACTGCACTGTCTGTTCTGACTTAGTGACAGTGCAGTGATCTCCCACACAGTGATGCATTGTCTCATTTAGAATTGACCCTTTTGTGTTTATTTCAAGGACCTCTGACCCACAGCTTGCAGCCATGTGGCAGATCATCCACACACCAGGAGCCCTGGCTCTCATTCTGTGCTTTTAGCACCGAGTTGTGGCATGTATTTTGCTCACCTCATTTCTTTCCAACCAAATGTTCAAGACTGAGCAGAACCTGAGAACTTCTGTTTACTTACTTGAAGCTAAGCCTAGAATAAATATTCACACTGAAATCAGAAAGTTTGGGTCAGAACTGAAGGATGGTCAAATACACGTATTGCATTCTGGCTTGCCGTGATCCCTAGTCCAGCTCAGCTGGGGGAAGCACGGCATAAAATAGAGAAATGTGTGTGATGAACTTCCCTAAAAATAATGATCTTTAATAACAAAATAACCAACACAGACATCATGCAGTGTGAGGAGTAAGATTCAGATACCTGGGGGCGTGGCAAACGTAACAAGACAGAGGGGTGTTCTGAGGGTAAGGGTCCAATCACGAACATGAACTCAGAACATGACCTTATATGTGACAGGTTCCAAACCAACTGAGAACAAGAACCAGAAACATGATTTAATATAGAACAGTTCCATTAACATTCCACCTACATACTAATTCGCATGAGCACACTCTTCTCACCATGACCTGACCAGGTATCTCCCTCTCAATACCCTGCTTCCCATGGTCTTAGGTTGATGCCTCCTGTATATGCTACTGAGGCTAAACCACTATTCATCCCAGCTGGCTGCATTCCCACGTATCTGTAAGTTTTTCTTGTTTTTTCCTAAGTAGGTATCACTAAAATCAGGTTTTGCAATGCTTCATTTTTTCACAGCAGCAATATTTCATTCTTTCACTATCACCAAGATGTAAGAAATGTGCTAGCAAAATTCCTTTTTGTATATTTTTTGTATCTTCATAATGTATCTTCATAATATCTTAATATATATCGTAGTTTTTAATATTTTCATCTCTTTTTGCTTAGTATTTCCCTAACTGATCTGGAAGTTGGGATCAAGTGTAACCTTATAAATGACCTGGATAGGCTGAAAGAGTGGGCTAACCAGATAAGTCTGAAGTATTGCATCTGGAAAAATATAACTTAGGAGTGCAGAACAGGCTGGGATCTACCTGGCTGTTGAAAGGACGTGGTGAGAAACAAGCTCATATGAATGGTGCAGGAAAGGAAACCAATGTGATGCTGGGCTGCATCAACAAGGGCATGACAGCAGAGACAAATAGTTATCTTTCTAATTTACCCAGCACTAGTGAAGCCACAGGTGGAATACTGTGCTCAATTCTTATGCCCACTATACAAAAATATGTGGACGCACTGGAAAAGGTCCAAGGAAGGGCCACAGAGATGATCAAAAGGCTGGGCTGAGAAGGGAGCTGGGTTGAGCTGGGATAGGTCAAGAGGTTGAGAAAACTAGGTTTGCTTACCTTTGAGTAAAAAAGGCTTAGGGAAGGCCATGTTTCAGTGCTTAAAAGATGACTGCAAAGACAAAGGAAACTCCATTTTTGTGAAGAGCCACATGGGAAAGACAAGGGATAATAAGTGCAAGTTACTGTTACAGAAATTTCAATTAGATATAAGAGGAACATTTTTCACATTAAGAACAGTCAGATATTGTATCTCCCCTGAGAAGTGACTGATTACCCCAACACTGGAAAATTTTAAGATATAATTTTAAGAGGAGTGCTGAATCAGATGATCCTTGAGGTCCCCTTCCAACCTAATATTCTATGCTTCTGTGATTGATATCACCAGGAATATTTCAGATTCCTTCCCTTAACATTCAGATGGGGAAAAACAAAGCCAAGTGCTTATATTATAGAAATTCTGGGTCCTCTGTACACACACTTGTAAAACTATGAAGAAAAATTCTAATTCCATGATAACTAGACATATAGATAGAAATTAGATTTTCTACTTTGAACTTTCAAGAGCTTTTTATTTTGTTTTTCTTATAAATGAATAGAGAGAATTCAGAGAAGGAAAGGATTCATAATATTACGTGAAAGTCTTTATTACTGAATTTTCCAAGCATCAGAATTTTATAGTAGGAGGTGTTTCCTCACATTTATCCTAGCAGCTGGTATTATTAAAAGTAGATAGTTCTCAGTAGTGAAAACACTTCTTTGTGATGGCTAACAGCTGGCCTGGAAGCCTCACAGTCATAAGTAATCCTGACCATAACTCGACCAGCCTGTGCTGTTAAGGGAAAGAAATAAACATCTCTTTGAAGAAGGCACTGAGGAGCTGAGAGATTCAAATTCGAACAAAAGACACCAGCCAATCCCTGACGAGCATGAGCACAGGCAGCTATTGGCCAGTGAGCTGGATGGTAACCAAATTTTAGCCAACTGAGATCAACCACATGGTTTCTTGAAAACCCTGTAAAAACGAGCTGTACTCAATAAAATTTGCTATTACCGTATGAATTTTGGAGTGTCAAGTCATGTCCGTCTCAACTGTGACACTTCTTTACTGTGTAGGCTTTCTCTTTTCTTCTCTGGAATACAGATATGAATCTCAGATACTAATTTTGGATAACAATATTACATATGTATTTTTTTAGCAGCAGCATCCTGGCAGATAGCTCTCAGTCTTGGTGGCAGACTTTTCCCTTGGTGTGACTGGAATTAGTGGTCTGAATTGTTCTCTTACCCAGTATTGTTCAATAATGAATACTTTTCTTTCAGCTACCATGTTACCCTTTGTGCAACAACTTCCACAGCCTGATCTGCAGTGTGGCAAAGGCCAGGAATTGCTAGAACTTTATGACCAGCTGACCTTGTGTAAAACCATTTAATCACTGTCCCTTGATTAGCATGTGTTTCTGAATTTCTCTCCCATTCTTTCCAAATCACACCTGAAAAAAATGGCTTTTGCTGTTCAAATTATTTCAATGCTTTATCTCAATTTTTTTTCTACATAAATCAGTTCACAAAAAAGCAAGAAAAGCATGAAAAGCATTTGGTATAAAGCTTGCTGAAAAAAATGCTGTGAAATATTTCCATATATTGTAAAAACTGCAGTCTGATTTTTTCCCCATTCCACCTCACTAGATAGATTCATTTTGCATCAGATTTCAAGTTATTTAAATCACTTTACACCTACTTGTTAATACATGAGATACCACTTGCTGTGCCATATTAATCAAGGAAGAGTTTTTCGATCAGATAACTTCTTTTACTTTGAGTAGTAATACATAATTAGTCTTGGAAAGTAAGCAAACTTTGACCTTACTAATCTTTGAAAGTGAGAATAGTTAGAAATCCCACACAGGCCTGGGATCAAAGTGGGTATTTAACAATCACTTGGTCGTGGGGCCAGATAAGTTGAAATAATCCATTAGTCTCCCTTGACACTGCTTTGCTACTGGAAGGGAAAGAAGGCAAAATTGCAATTTATTGGAAAGCTCTGGAAAGAAAAATACAAAATACATTTCTAAAACATTGGGTTTAGTGCCAAGCATTTATTTATATGTAGAGAGATTAAGGAATGAATAATGAAACAAATACAGATTGACTCTTTCCTATTGAACAGAGGAAATGTTAATAAAATAAGAAGTTGCCAGACTTGTCTATTAAGTACTGTGAATGTGAAAGCTGCCAACAATAGCTGGTGTTTCGGAGAGGCAGAAAGAGAAAAAGGTGCGTGCATGTGTGTGTGTGTGAAAAATTAAGAAAATGGCAAGCCAGTTATGTCTAATAAATAACAGAAACATGAAACCTGAAAACTATTTGCATGGTTGCATTCTCAGCATCCCCAAACCCTACATTTTCCACAAGGAAAAGAAAATCACGATTTTCAGTGGAACCTGGGTTTCAGCAATTTTTTAGATGAATGTATCCAGCTAGTATGAGTAGTACTCATCATGTGTTCACCTGTAAGCACTGAGCTACTATGCAAAGACAGGGGGTGTCCTCTTACATCTTTACTTTTTTTGTAAAAGATAAATGAGCCGATGGTGTAAATTATAAAGACATGAGTTAGGTGCTTCACTCTGGAGGGAAATTTGATGGTGAATCCCCAAACTAAATAGTCATCTCACAGTGTTTTAATTCAGGAGTAGAGAAATGGGAAGACCTCTTGCATGTGTTTAAGTGTTGTAGAAAACATGTCAAATAAATATCAAATGGCTCATCCTGTAATTTTGTAATCAACAATTAGATTGAATGCAGATTGTTTAAAATACGTTAAATAAACTGTGCATTTCTACACGCATCTCCTACTGCTCCACATGCCTTTTGAGAAAATATTCTTTCTGAGAAGATATCCCTTCCCCTATTCCTCTGCAAGCTAAAAGAACTTCCATACCTGACTCTATAGAAAATAAGGGAAAAAAAAAAAAAGATATTTTTTTTCTTTAACTTCAGCAATATGATCAGAACAATAATTCTTGAGTCCAGAGAGAATCCAACCATCTAACATAATAATTGCCATCCATTTTTTCCTATGGAATTGCATTTCTGAAGCATTGTTGGGAAAGGAGATTACTGTGATTGTCACAATCGAGATAGATACACGACACAACACTTCAGAGTGATGTGGCAACAGCAAATTTTTATTGAGTGCAGTTCCCTATAGATAGTTTTTGAAAGCCTAGTGAGGTTGGTCCTGACTGGCTGAATGTGGTTGCCACCCTGTTTACTGGCCAATGGCTGTCTGCATCCCCAGTGGCCTCAACTGGTTCCCTAAGGGCCTAGACTGGTCGAGTTATAATTAGGGTTATCTATGACTGTGAGACCTCCAGGCCAGCTGTTAGCCACCATGGAGCAAATTTGTTTATGATACTGGAGCTTGCTTGGGGAATGACATACCACTACACTGCAATGCTTCAGGTATGACACATACTGAGTTACTACTTAAAGCATATCCCATATAGAAAATGTCTGTTTGGTGGTTGAAAAGCTCTTTGGTTAACACACTTGAGGAAACTGTTGCCTAATGATTACTATGCTGAAGACTAAACAGACAAAATCTCACATATAAACCACATCAAATTACATGAAGATAGTGACACTGTTTTCTTTCTTTAGCATCAGAATATTATAACTTGAATGTTTATAACTTCTTCAAGCAAGAATCTGAGAGATGCTGAACAGAAACACATTCTCTTAAGCCTAGGTGAATCACACAATCAAGAATATGCCATCTGGATTTTCAGACAAATATCAAGGCTTTTATATGTTCTTGGGTACTCAAGAACAGCTCTTTTCATCATTGAAGTATGAGTATTCAGAGCTGAAGGCCCTGTATCATCTACTCCAGTTACGGCTCTTTCAAAATACCAGTTCAATCCATACTTTCTAAGCAATTTTTGCTCCCTAAGTACAAGGCCTCTAAAATGTGTTACTGAAAACCATGCTCCCTAGATTTTCCTAAAGCATTTTATATATAGGCAAAACTTCTTCAGTAGTGTCAAAAATGGAATAAAAATGCATAATGGCAATGCAGATATTTACAGAATCAACTCAATATTTGTAAACCTTCACATGAAAGTTGAAGCTGGACATTGACAAATACAAAAGTTTTCCTTTGTAACAATTACTCTAGGAAATGTTGATCCTGAAATACCATGACAACAGTACATAGAAACAAAAAATAATTCCTCAATGCAATAAAATAAATAGCATGGTGGGAGATTTAGTTGTAGTTATTACTAGCAGCCCAGCAGAAAAATGCATTTTTTTACTTTTAATTAGATGGTGGCACAGAGGAGAAGGGAGATTTGGAGCACCAACTCTCAACTAAAGGAGCATGAAGTATGAAAGCTCCTTCTGGAAATATCGAAGGGGCTTAGCTTGGAGCACAATGTTTTTTGAAGACAGGCTGCTGTATTTTTCCTGATTTTTAACATCTGCCAGCATCCAGCCAATGTCCATTCACAGCTTGTCATGTTGCTCTCTGAAGGCTTACAAAGATTTGCAGTCTCTCTTTGCATTTTACCTAACATCTAAACATCAAAAAAGGGCTCACCACATGTTTTTCACTTATAAATCTTCCTACTTCTCTCCATCATGTAACTCCAACTTCTTCTAAAAGCAGGTACTCCCTGTCTTCCCGTTCTAGCACAAATAAGAACAGGATTTGTACATCAAAGATTCAGGAGGTTTGCTTGTGACTCTGCCACAGAGAACATGATTGTGTGTTCTGGCAACTCCCTCTCAGCAGCAGCACTGTGACTGTGAGTCCCTGTCTGCCTCACACATTGCCCTGGAACCAGCTGCACTGAATGCCAAGGTAATACCAGCCATCTAACAGCCGCAGAAGTCTCAGTGGTGATTCTGTGACAGTTTTCTAACCAGCAAATTCAGACTAATTTGTCTCAAATGAACTAACAGCATTTTATTTATATATTTGAATTTATTTCTTTCCTTTCCTCATCCCACTGTTTTAATAGTACAACATACTGCTACAAGATTTGCTTGCTTTAATGTTTTGCTTAAAATCCTCCTGGCCTACAATGTTTTACTCAAAACTCTTCTGTATCAGATTTGCTGATTCATTTTTAGCTATGTAATACATATAATTGAATTTAACTGCAATAAGTACGTGAACAAAAGTATTCAACATAGGGGAAAAATGTTCAGGGTAATTTTTGCTTGCGTGATTTATTTATGAACCCAAGTTACATTATTTTAAACAGATTTTTCTAGATTATTTTCCTTAGTTCTTTTTCATTCTCCTAACTTTCATTCTTCTAACTTTTTAAACCATATTTCATAAGTCTTCTCTTTCTTTTTATATTTTAGTTATAATGTTGTTCCAGTGGCTCATTTTGGAGTGTAAGGCATCCACTTACTTGTGGCTGAGACAGAAACTATAATGAAAAGATATAACTGTACCTCAAATTCCCTGTAACAAGGCAAATGCCACCTCTGACCTCTTTCAGCACAGATTTATTGTGCCTATGTTGTACAAAACAAGGTCTTGCTGGAACAGAAAATCTGCATATATGATGTTTAGTGTATCCAAGATTATTACTTAACTGCACACCCATGCCATAAGCCCTTCTTAGGCCTCTGTCACATACCCCAAACCACAAAATCACAAAATGGGAAAGACTGGAAATAACCTCCTGGAAGTCATCTGGTCCAACCTCCTTGATCAAGGAGGGTACCACAGAGCACATTGCTCAGGATTGTGTCCAACACACTACTTGTCTACCTCACATCTGTGACATTGAATTTACCATCCAAAGAGACACCTAAGTCTTTGTGGACTGTGGCACATGGTCACTTAATCTAGTCCTGACTTGTCAAGAATTAGGTTATGGATCCCTCTGTAGAAGGCAGCCAGTTGCACCTTCCGAATATACACTTGGAAATGGCTGTCGTGGAGGTGGTGACACAGCTATTGCTTCAGACCAGATTTCACAGCAGCATGTGCATCCGTTGGAGGCCTGGGTGACTTATTGACTCATGAGAGCACAAACTGTCTTGCTGTGATCATGCAGGGGCTTTGGCTGATCTGTGACCTACTGACAAACATGGAGGATGAATTAAAGGTTATTTAGTGACTATTACCATGGAGATCAAATCAGACTATTTCAGTCCGTGTAAGGATGTCCCAGAGCCAAATAAAATAAAGCTTTTTATATTCCCTGCCATGCTTTCCCAGTTCTCATACCCTCTGTAGACACATAGTTTTTTCACCATTGTCATGCTGAGGATGTTGCTGGACATTGGACCAAGTGGATCCTACCAGCTGTGCTTGCATTCATCCACAGACTCTTTGTATCACACTAAAAACCAAACCAAAACAAAACAAAGCAAAATAATCTTTCCTTGCCATTCCTTTCTTGTCTCGCAACCATTCCAACAAACTCAACCTGAATTCCTGTATTCTAATCAGTAGAGATATCACCACCTTAATATTGTGTTGTAACAAATATCATATTGTAGTTACACTTGTCACTAAAATGTAATTGGTTGATGTTTATCCACCATTGTTTTATCTGCTCTATTTTTTAGAGCAGACTTGTTTAAGCCTTGTGCAGAAATTGACATCCTTTTGTTATCACTAATTACTATTTCCATTTTTCCCCCCAGGATTTGCTATTTACAAGGTTTTTCCTCAGGAACATATAGAATGGCCTGGGTTGAAAGGGATGCTAAAGATCACATCATTTCGGCCATCCCATCATGGTCAGGGATGCCTTCCAGTATCCTAGGTGGGGTCTCACTAGAGTGAAGTAGAGGGGCAGAATTCCCTGCCTGGCCACACTGCTCATCTCTCCCCAAGGGTGCATAACTTTGACATGCATTTGGCAGTAGTAATTTTCAGACTATGTGAGAATCAAAGTGCAGAAACCATAAGGTTTTAGGGACAAATGGAGATTGCATTGATGAGATATTAGTAGCAGATCATATATTCAGAACAACATTGGAAAAGCTGACTGCCTGAACTGAAATTATGTTTCTGAGTTGTCTTGTAGAACCTAATATTCTGGTTCTGAAAAAAACTCAAGCTGGGGAAAAGATGGCCTGTTTCTTTATTTCATATTTGAAACCACTGAGTTGCAAAAACATTGTAAGGCATCTTAGAATGCTGCTTTATATTTCATACATTTTATTGGAAAGGCAAAATGATATTTGATTTCTGTTCCTCTAAAACAATTAAGTCACATGTATCAATCTTCCTGAACCTTAAAGTAACTACAGATAGGAGGATATTACATAAAAACATTTGATAAATTGCTCCTCTAATTTGTTCTCAAGTGAGCATTCCTTTTAAGCCCTTTAGTGTATTTAAATTTAGAAAGAGGCTAGAACTTCTATCTAAATTATGCTGTACTTAGTGCTAAAGTTCTGCCATTGCAAAGATTAATATAAGGTTACCTGAGTACAGAATTCATCAAACACCTTTTTAACATTCTCTTAATCTCATACACTGCCTTTCCTCCTTGCATATAGTTCTTCATATTTTATAACTGCAGTCACAAATATCAGTGTAAATTACTTATACAACAATTCTAAATATCCACATTAACCCCTTACAGCCTCTACTCTGAAAGCGTATTTTTCCAACGTGTGCAGAAGTGGTTTTTTGTAGTAGCAAGGCATGTACTGAAGTAAATATCAGTATGAGCTTGCATGGAAAGGAGGATTTTCAGCTTAGTAAAGGCATGTTTAACCAAACCTTTGTTGCTGTAGATGAAAGAGGAGTTTTCTGGAAAGAAAAATTGCCACAAAACTTGTGAAGAGAGAGAAGGTATCACATTTATATTGTAGTGGCTTCATAGTTCTCAAACCTATTTTGAATTTCTCTTCCATGATCTATCCAGTTTTCCACTACCTTTTGTCCTGGATCTGACCATGACAGAGTTAATTTTTTGCAGTAGGTTTGGAGTCTTGTTGGAATAACTACATTTGGGACTTCCATTCCTAAACCATGACAGTGTTTTTAAAAATTTGTGCATCTGAATGGGTCACTCTCATCTCTTCACCCTGAGGATAAACTTCTTTATTTTGCTTTCATGAATGTTGATAGCAGAACACTTATTATTTGTGTGTACTGTAGCTGCTAAGATATAACTCAAAACAAATCCATCAGGTAGATTTTATTTGCTGTATTATATTTGTAACTTCTAGTCAGTGTGTTTACATTATCAAATAACTTCCAACATGCAAGTACGTATCTTTGCAAATCTTCATTAAAATTGTTATTACAGCAAAGAATAAAATTACTCTGGTTTGGAAAGATTTTCCATATAAGAATAAATTTTTATTTTTAAACTAAAATTTTTAAATTTTTATCCTTAAAACTGTTTATTAAATGATTATTGCAAGATCTTTTTTATTATTTGTGTGCATTTCTCTGGTCCATTGTTATTTATCTTCTTTCAGTGTTTTTTGTTTTTTTGTTTGTGGTTTTGTGCCTTTTTTTTCCATGTGTGGGTTTTTTTTGTTGTTGTTTTGTTTTGTTTCTATATAGTTGGCATAATCTTGTCATTCTTCTTTCTTGACATTTTATAATTATCTTTAAGAAAACTTAAGTGCTAATTGCTCCAGCCCAATAATTAAAGAAAATTTTTCATTCCTTTCACAATAAAGTGCAGTCCTTAGAATAACTGAACTTCATGTCACTGTGATATCAAATCATCCTCATTCATAAATACTTACAAGAGAAATATCTACTTTTGTTTTAAGTCTTCCTTTTCTGTTTGATAAGTAACAAGTTTCTTCTTGAATACTCTAAACTCCTTCTCCCTTTCTAGCTATAGAGGTTTAGCTGAAATCCTTACCTCAGCAATTTTGTTTATTTCAGAACCTATCTGTGCCTGTTGCCATTTGATGCCATATTTCCTATTGCTTACATATTTCCCTTTAATTATATGAAATTTAAATTAATTATACAATAGTCTTTTAAATTCCTGATTCAATTCACAGCTGACCCAAGATGGCTCATCAGCAAAGCTTATTGATTTAATATTGAGCGGAGCTGGAATTCATCACACCTTGTATGTGTTTCAGCAGGCACTTTTCCTTTATTTTGGTCTTTTAAGAATTCAGGAAAGGGAATTAGGATTTCAGAACTGAATCTACTTTTGAAGAAGGCAACATAGTCTGATGGAGTGATTAAGCAGCTAAGACACAACAATAATTCAAACAGCTGGAGAAGTTCTTCCCAAGAATGCATGTGGAAGATGTCCTCTTTTTCTTTATGCACAGATTGATCTAACCTGTAAGGCTGAGAGAAAGATTGAAATTTGTCATTACACAGTATTTAAGTATTTCAAAGATGAAATAAAGTCAAGGGGGAAATTAAATAACTAACCAAATTGATGATCTCTATATCTTAGTTAATGGAGTTAAAAGGCGATTAAGAAATTTATATTACGCTTTAGTGGATTTGAAATGCAATAGTAATATAGAAGATCTGTGTTCTCCAGAACACAGTTTTCCCATATTAAACTGGAGTCTTTGAACTGCTAATGTCTAAATGAGGAAAAAACAAAGATTTAAAACAGATGGATTTGAAAATTAAAGCAGCAGAAACAATCTGTCATCCTGACCTGTCTGAAGGACTAGGAAAAATAAGAAGAGAAAGTTAACAAATACCTCTTTAAAGAAAAGTTTATTAAAAATTTTATGTCAACATTCTTTGTTCTTGCAAAGAACAGTGAGCAGAGCACATGCTGGCATGCACAAAGAAATGATAATGAAGTTTCTTAATTACAGAAATATAGACAAGCTGTTACAGCTGGCTACACTGAATAAGTCTAATTCATAATTCAGATAAGGACTGCCAATCCGTGTTTGCAATATGAAGATACAAAGGAAGCAGAATCCATAGAAACTGAGAGGAAGTTTTGAGATTTTAAAATTGAGTGCTTGTTTTATGCTGCTAGGCTTGAAATTGATGTGCATGAAATCAGACTGTTTCTTTTACAGTACAGAAAGATTATCATTCTTGATTTACACAAGAGAGGAATAGACAAGATGATTGCAAATAAAGGAGGATTGATATTCTGAATGTCTTAACATAGACTTTCACAAGTCCTCTCAAGAACAAAGAGTACACAAGGCCTATTCTCAGGGTTACTTCTGTTTTAATGACAGTTTAATGGGTAATAGCCATGCAGGACACTACAGTTTCTTGCCTTCTCTCACATGATTTAATATTAAATAATTTGAATACTATGATTCCTCTTTCTCAAATATCTCTCCCTTTTTAGAGTTGTGGTGCAGGGTACCTACTTGGCATATATTTCAGTGGGCTCTTGGACTCCTATGGAGTACGTGCATACATGCATACACCTACACATGCACACAGACAGAGAAGAGACACAGTCTCTTTCACAAGAGAATTTAAGCACATCCATCTCTTCAACATTTCCTGGTACCAGTATTAAGGATTTTGGTAGTTTCAGTGTGCTGGTTTCTGTGAACACATTCACGAATGTCTGTATCTCTCAAGTTTCCATGGGGAATTTAGTTACTTGAACTCAACTTCGTGAATTTTATGTCTGAGCAAGAAATGTATCTTGAAGGTATGACAGCAGAAGGTATCACGTTTAATCCTTTCTTTGATCCAAGACCTTCACAAAGTCATAAAGTGGGAATCATCAAGCTTTTTTAGGAGTCTCTCAGCTCAGTCTCTTGTGTGCTTACAAGCTGTCTCACTGGGTAGTGATACCATTTTCAGGTATAGGTATTTCCATTTCCAATTATATTTAAGGTTTCTGTCTAAGAATAATGCAATTTGAATCAACATCTTTGGCCTACAATTAAATGTGGAGTAAATATTCAATAAATATTTGATATTGCTCTTGCACTTGAGTAATCTCTTGACAGGGAGTTAATGGAAAGAGCATCTTTCTCTATGGTAGCTGCGGCAGTTCTCCTATGGGTTAAACATCTGGAAATGTGATCAGAGAGATGTCTCTGAGCAACTTCTTTTGAGCTCTGTCCTGGCATGGAACTAGGTACCAAGCTTTATACCTTATCATACCTTTTCTAAGCTTTATACCTTATCATACCTTAAATCTCTTCAGGAGACAGGTAACATAATGGTCATTAATAATCCCTTCTCCAGTTTTCTATGTTCACAGGTAAATTGCTGAAAGTCTCCTTGATTTCCTTACAAAAATAGAACAGAATAATTATATACAAAGAGTATTAAAATGAGAAGTCTATTGTGTGGAGGCTGATAAATGAAATTGTTGTATCACTTAGGCTGGTGCAAAATTTTCAAGCATTACCTGTGGTAATTTTTCTATTAAAGGAAAAGTAAGAAAGTAACGGGACAGAGAGTCAAGCAAGTGAAAGCTAGTGAAATCGCCTGCCACTAACAACTTCACTTGCATTACTATGATTTTACGAAGATCTCCTAACTTCAAACAGATAAGCAGATAAGCAGATTGAAAGGATCAAAGGGCTGGACAACATTTGGAGAAGCATGTAGCAGCTTGCATCCCTTGATGGTCCTGCAGAAGGCCATGAAGAAAAAGGGATCACTTTATTTACAATGAATTTCAACATTTAGATATACCAGCTGGACTAAAAAGTGTGTCTAGACATGACCATTGCAGTCAGGATAGAACAATCTAAAAGATGAACAAAGCTGGGTTCTTCCATTGTATGGGAAAGCAGCATAAAAGCCCTAAGAATACCTTGGAAAACACACTCCTCCAAAATACATATTCCAGACTAGCAAGTGTAATATACCCCAGTCTCACAGATCACTGAGTCATCTCTACATCATCTCTGAGCTATTTATTATACTGATTCTAAAACACACATGATATGCTACAGAGTCAGAGTTTCATCATGTCAGTTAATACTTTATGCATTGCCTTCTAATGAGGCAGAACACTAAATCTGATGGCTCAGGTCTTGTACATTCACACAGGGATTTTTCAGTAGACAGCATACTAGTGCTTTTATGCTCCAAGTACAAATACCATTTTATTGAGATAATATTGAGATACGAGTTTTAGCAATAATTTCCATGAAACAGAGGAAAAATTTAAACGTACATTATCATGAACATACACTACCATGAAGTTTTAAAGCTTCACTAGTTCTTCTATACTTTGTGCTTAGTGAGCTCTTATAACAGTTTTGTATTATCTCCAAATTAAATTTTTCTTTTTTTTTTAATAAGAAGTTATGAAGTAACTAAGATATTTTGTTTCCAATATATAACTGTTTAAAAAAATAATTCTTACCAAAGTATTTTTCATCTGAATAGCTGGTAAATAGAAGAGATTATACCACAAGACCAGTATTTGTCACTTAGTTATCTTTAGCTCTGGAATGCAAATAAAAATGGTTTGATAATCTAAATTCCTGAGGAATTCAGAGAACTTAGGCCCTAATACCTTGAGAACAGACTGGGATACTGCAATATTCAAATATTCCTAATATTCATCTGAGATTACATGAATGCTTCTGTGCTACGTGAAATTCTTCAGAGTGTTTTTTCTTCACGAAATTTTCCCAATACCTGCCCAGCAACAAAGGTGTAGTTTTGCAGCAGAAATTTTCTCAGACATATCCTGCACTTTAAATGGGTAAGCATGATCCAAAGAATTTTGAAACGCTAAAATGTCATGGAATGCAAATGGAGCATACATATTTTAAGGCAGACCTCTGTCTCAGGGTTAGCTAATGAGAAATTGCTAGTTTCTTCTGGTACTGCTATTATATTTCATGATAAATCACAGATAATTTGTAAACCCACAGTAAAATAACAGAATATGCTCAGCTGGAAGGGACCAAAATAGATCATTGAGTCTAGCTCCTGGTCCTGCACAGCACCATCCCCAAGCGTCACACCACGGGCCTGAGAGCATTGTCCAAACATTTCTTGAACTGTGTCAGACTTGGTGCTGTGAGTACTTCCCTGGGGAGCCTGTTCCAGTGCCCAGCCACACTCTGGGTGAAAAATGTTTTCCTGATATCTAACCTAAACCTCCCCTGACACAACTTCATACCGCATATTTTGAGTTCTGTCACTGGGCACCACAGAAAGGAGATCAGTGTCTGCCCCTTCTCTTCCCCTCACAGGGAAATTGTAGACTGCTGTGGGGTTTCCCCTCAGTCTCCTCTTTTCCAGGCTGGATAGAACAAGTGACCTCAGCCACTTCTCTTATGACTTTTCCTCCAGACCCTTCATCATCTTCATGGCCCTCCTTTGGACACTCTCTAATAGCTGAATAATTTTCTTATATTTGGTGGTGCCCAAAACTGGCCCCACCACTCAAAGTGCAACTACCCAAATGCAGAACAGAGTGGTACTTCCTCGCCTACCAGTGTGTGGGGTCTCATGTCTCGGATTGGGGTGACCAACTCATGCCTTCAAAGAAAGACTCAGTAGTCTTCTGTTGTCTGTTCTCAAGGTTGTTTATTGTTGTTTATCTAAAAGATTCTTCTCCTGAACTGCTGTGGCCCATTCAGCAGCTCAGACAAAGGCACACTGCCCTCCCAGGGGGCTGGTGCTATCTTTTATATCATATGTTACGTACTACATGTTTATACATTTTCCCCAATACCTACTATCTATATTGAATGGTGACTTTCTACTCTAAACTAATCTGTGAGTGCCAACATCACCAAAGACATGGAGGTTAGGAAGGAGAAAGAAAGAGGACAGGGCACACCTAAATCCCTCCATCTTAGAACCCCTGACCCCCATGTACAAAACTTGGACCCCTGCGTACAAGGCTTAAAACCCCCCTGTACAGCACTCAAAAATCCTTCCTTTCACTTCGTGACTACTTCTACTACAATACCTAAACTTGTGTGTGTGGCTTGTAATTCTTCATACAGAGTTGGTAATTTGCTCCACGGGCTAAGATCAAAACCCCACGTGTGTCTTTGGCTACATGCCAGGGTCTCAGAGCCCCCTGCCAGTGGCTTTGGCCATCCAGGGCACCCAGAAGGCTGTCCTGGGTTCCCACACCAGTGTGGTAGGCTGTGAACCTAGGAAGGTCAAACCCTATCACATGGATAATATTTCGCAGGTTTTCAGTTTGATTCATGTTTACTACCTTGCGCTGGAACTCCACCAGGTCCTGTCCCATTGGCTGCTTGGGGGCCATTTATTCCTTACATAATATTAGATTCCACTATTTCTCCATCTCCTAGACTGTGGAGGTATTTCCTGGGGTTATTCTTTTTTATAGCAGCCTGATGAACAAACACATCGTCTTTGTTATCATTCCGGGTTATGAAACCGTATCTGTTTTTCACATTGAACCATTTCACTGTCCCCAAAATGTTCATGGCAAGGACTTTTTTACCTTTGCCAGTGGTTTTGTGTTGCTGGTGCTAGACGTGTTGCTGGCGCTGGTGCTGAGGCGCTGCTGTCCGAGGTTTGTCCTGCTCCCGGTGCTGGCGGCTGCGCTGGTGCCCAGCCCCTTCTGGGGGGTCTGTCTCGGCTGGTGCCCGCAGGCACTGCCAGCACGGGGCCTGCAGTGCAGTGGCGCTGGTGCTGCCAGGACTGGGCTTTGAGTTACCCGCTGGGGCTGCCCACCCGCCGGGCAGCGGCGGCGCCCCGGGGCCACCGGCCTCGCCTGTCCGCCCTCGGCTTCGGTGCTGCGGGCTTCTCTGGTGTGGGCTGGGCAGCATGTATCGACCGGCTCGCTCTGGCCATGCAGAGCGGCGGCCGCGGGTTTTCCGCGGGGTAAAATCCACGGCCAAGGGCGGAGCGGCGTCAGCTCGCCGCAAGGACAGACGGCACTCGCCACTCGTGCCTCATCTGGTGGCGCTACAGCAACCGAGGTAAACATATCCGTTCTTTTGTTTACTGTTCTTTCCAGCTCTGCAAGGCTGCTTAAACCGTGTGTTTGGATAAGGCTCGCACGTGGGGTTTCTTTCCCCTTGGCTGTAAGAAACTGGTGCAGCAGTAATTTACCAATCAGGGGCCGTTCCTCTGATCCCACTACCCTCATTCCTGGGACGGTGGGAACCGTGGGAGGAAGCGTGAGGACCAGAGGGCGTCGTGGCTCCTGCCACCCGATCTGCACCCCCTCTTGAGCACGTGAATGCAACCATGCGGCCGCGGGCATGCGGTGACAGCCAACTTGGTCAGCAGGACGAAGGATGGGAAAACATGGAGGAGTCTTTCCTTGCGACAGAGGAGGGAGTGCAGGGGCATGAAAAGGGGAACATGGAAGAGGGCTTTTATCCGGGATTCACAAATTTTAAAATGTTCCTCAAGAGTCAGAGGGCATTTCATCATCATATTAAAGAAAGGATAGAATTCTTTATGGAATTCTTTCCTAGTTCCTAATTCTTCCCAAACTACTTCCAAAAGTTCATTGGTTAGGACTGAGTTCCACGAAATATAAGGAAAATGCTTAAATAACCAGTGTATAAAACACCTCAACTCTCCCTCTGAAAAACAGAAATTTTCGTGAAGGAAGGACTTAGGATAGACTTCTTGTTGTGCGTGGGTGAGTGTTGTTTCCATCTTAACCCAGTCTCTTCCGAACACCTGAGAGTAAAAGGAGAAAAGAACTAAAATTTCAAACTCACCACACTGGGGTAAAAAAACCACAAATTCTTGGGGGGTCTAGTACAGATGTTTTCCAGGAGAAGAGGTCCCTGTTCGGTGCGTCATTTGTTGTAGCCTGAATTACTGCTAGTAAAGTCCAGGGTAAAGAAGCAAAAAGGGCCTTTGCATAATATCCACAGGTGTTTAATTCAGCTATGCGGTGAGACGTTCACAGTCCAAGGCACACTCATGCGGAGCCTCCTCGTTCCTCTCTCCCTAGGGGAAGGGGGTGTCCCCTGGTCTGGGGCAGTACAAAGATCAGGACAATCAGGGAATAGAGAGGGCGTGGCTCAGGGACCTAGGAACAGGGGAAGGAGCCAATGGGGTCTTAACAGCTTTTTGAGGGAAGCTTCTTGTGTCTCCCTAACCAAGGGATGCCTCTTAGGGTCCTCACAACCGGTCACCAGTCTGATGTCACCCCATTCACTGTCACCCTTTGTGCCTGACCCATGAGCCAATAGCTCATCCATGAGATGATGTGTTTATCTACCTGTGTGCTGGACAATTTGTCCAGGACACTGTGAGAGACAATATCAAAGGCTTTACTGAAATTCAGAAAGATGATTACATAAACTGCGTTCCCTTGATCAACAAGATCAGGAACCTTGTCATGAAAGAAAATAAAGTTTGTACAGCAGCCCCTTGTGAACTGGTGCTGGCTGTGACTGATGGATGACAATGTAATATTACTTATTTCAAAGCTATTAAGATTTATTCAGCGTGAATGAGATCAAGAGTAAGATTTTAGTGAATTCCTAAAGGACTCCCTTGCCAAAATTATTTTCTGATTATTTTCATGTTATTATTCTATATTTTCTTGAAGCCTCTGGCAAAATTGAAACCAATGTCACTTCTTATATATCATAAGCACAGCCACAATGCATATCATATGTAGACCTAAAAGTTAAAGATCATTAAAATAAAATAATGTAAGAGTCTGCCAGGTTCTTAGGTTTACTTGGATAATTCCCAAAGGTATTAAGCATCTAAGATCTTTCCCCCATCTAAAATTGTTGAAGTATCACAGCCCACATGTTCTTTCCATCCTGATATGCAATGAAAATTCTGGTTTCGCTGGATAGCAAGGGAATATTGGTACTTCAATATAAAACACATACACATGAGAAGGCAGAATACATTTCTGCCTGTTAATGCAGAAGAGACTTGCCCAAGAAATAACAGACTTCAATAACTGGCCTGATTAGACTCAGATTCCTCTACTTCCTAGTGACCCATTGTCACGATCCGCCCTCACGGACAGGATTTTGATGGTTCGTTATCTGATCTCAGGGTACAAAACACCAACACGGCAAGGGGGTTTGCAGTAACAATCAAAATCAGTGTACTTTATTGAATAATCACAGCAAAATGCATTGGAGGGGATTGGGGAAGAGAGAGAGAGAGAGAAAGAAAGAAAAAGAAACCCTAAAGGAAAGAAAAGGAAAAGAAAGACAGAGTAGGTGTATCTACCAACATAGAGGCGATGCAATTCTTCGAGGTCCAGTCGATGTCCAGTCGAGGAGTCGCCTTCACGTTGGGGCGATCTCGAGTTAGCTAGCTGACTCGAGGGGTTTTTATTAGAATTTTCTATTGAAAGTTGGGAAGGAGGGGGGATAAGATACAATAGTCTTATGATCTCAGCAGTGGGGGAGAGCCATTGTTTTCCCTGGTTCAGTGGTCACTACCTGCAAGCAAACATCTCAGTTTGATCAGCTGTTCTCCCCCACACACACTGCCCTCCTCCCCCCAGGTTACAGGTTTCAGTCCTTGAGGAGAAAAGGAGTCTTTTCCATATAGGGGTTTCATGTCTCAGTCTTAGAGGGAGTGGCTTCTCCCATCTCAGTCCATCTGCCACGGTGTTTGTACAGTAGATGAAGGGTCTTCTGTGGAGACCACCAAAGGGTAATTCCAGGAGAGAGTCCAGCCAGGCTTGGGGGTGGAAAACTCCAGGCCATTGTCACAGAGCAATGCAGGCGAAGGAAGGTCAAGGTGCCCCTTGTCCTTTCACTGGGAGCAGTGTAGCATAAGGTGGACAAACGCACCTGTGAACAACAACTCAAGTTCCAGTCCCGGGGCCCTGGCAAGCCCCATCAAACCAGGATGTAGGATCCTCTTTCAGTGGTCTCAGTTTTTTCACGACGATCGTGAGGCAGATGAGAAAGCAATTTTGGGCAGAGTCTTACACCCATGTGGAAGTTACAATCCAAAAATCACATTTGGAGTTGATTATAGACTACCATATGGGCCTATGAACAAACTTGCAAGAGCAAATATTACTATGAATCCTATGGTAAAGGCATCCGGGAAACTTCTGTCTCTCCTTCCACAGCTCTTTTGTTTTACACTAGGAAGCATTTGCATAAAAAACCAGAAATAATCTGAATTAAACTAGGAGGCAAAGCAAATGTTAGGCTTACTTTAGGATAGCTTCACAACATTGGTAGAAATGCAAGTGTTTGCATCAATTTTCTGTGGCATTTTTTTCTTCCATCTTCATTTGTCTCCCACATTAATTTTTGACTGTAGGTTGTTTGGTTTTTTTGACAGTGAGTAACACTCACTCGCATCATTACAATAAGGACACAATAGCCATAAAAATAAAAGTAATTCTGTGCTATTTTAGTTGTAAATACTACATTTCATCCCTTTATAATCAGTAGTTTTACAAATAACATTGCAAGCAAGACTGTCATTCTGAATAACAAAGTATTTTGAGGGCTTAAAGTAGAATGGAACAGGAATAAAACTGGGTGTATTTGTTTTTGTTAAGAGCACTGATTGGGGTCTCCACTAAGTCCCATGAACTACATTATCTTCTTTTCTATTTCTACGATGTGTGTGATTTTCATTTTTCTAATTCAAAGAATATCCTAACAAAAACGCCTGTGCCTGAGCTTGATGTTTAGAACTTTCCTGGTCTGCTTCAAAAGCGAAATCACTTGACAAAAGTGAAATCACATTTGACAAAAATGTCAAACACAAAATTCAGTTCAAATACACTGGCATCCAGGACATTCCACTTTGTGTCTACAAATTTTAGGTTCTTAGCTACTGTGACAGCAGTGAAAACTGTAATGTTTAGAACATTTTTTCTCCACTCTGGTCAGAAAAAATTTATAAAACAATTTATCCAAGGAGTCCTTCTAATCTTCATAGTTTTTCCTAGATGTAAGTAGTATTAATGTGACCTAAGGTTGGTTTAGTCTTTGGTTATCACTGTACTGTATCACTGCAGTCAGAAAGACACAGCTTTAAAACCAGAGGACCAACAGCAAAGCAAGTTTTATTTGAAAAGGCCCTTAAATAGAACTGTGACTACTTGGGCTCATTAAATCTTCTTTTTTACTGTCTTTCTCTTAGATGAAAGCTTTTAAGATCAATTTATCTGGAACATTACTTTTAAGGTAATTAAAATAACCACCAGAACAACCAGGAAGGAATCCTTTAAGTTATTGTCTTAATTTTGATTTCTTTAGCTCAAATGGAACAGATTGTCAAAGTAAAGGGGCACATGTGCTAACTTTTTCATTTAAATTAATTATTCTTATGAAGAACTGAGCTGTCTGCAAGGCCCATTTTTTTTTTGTGCATTGAGAAATGCAAACAGCAACAACAATGATGGCTCTTCAGTAAAAATGATAACTCAAATAGCAAGATGAAGCATTTTGGTAGTGTTCAAACTGTCATTGTTTCCAAAATGGTACTTCTTCTTCTGTTTAGAATCTTCTCACTTTCACTTTTTTTGCTATTATCATAATAAAAAACCCAATACATAGAATGCAGAAATCAGAATGAATTAACAAACCATCTAGTTCTGCTTCTGAGAAATATCTTTTAGTTTCTTCCAGAGTTTCATTGTGTAAGAAGCATTTTCTATTTTGATACCAGAGGTGCCAGCTGTACTTTCAGTCATTCATAGGTTTTGGTTTTTCTCTGAGCTGAAAAATTCATTTCCCATATATACATATATTACTGTAGATAAATAGATAGATATAGATACATATCAATGTATGTGGACTTCTCAACTCTTTCCTGATTTTTGATATTCTACCTGCTCTGTCATCCACAAAAAGGAAGGAAAGAGAGAGGCAGGCTTAGTGAGAAGCATAGAGATTGCAGACTTCATTCTAGGAGAATGTGGCTTCCAGCCTGGTGTTCTGTTCTCTTTGACATACAGTGCCATGAAATTGTCTCAATTCTATGATTTTGTTGTCAAGACACAGTTGGTCAGTAATACCTACTTTGGAATGGTGAGGTAGGAATGGAGCCTGAGGGAGCCTACAGTATAGACAAGTGGTACACTTTTCTCTAGCTGAGTACAGTTACCTGAAAACTGCAGCATCTTTGATGCTCAGTTCCCTTCCTGGGGAGTGGGTCTGTAGGACTCAGCACGCCGGAGCCACATAGACCTAGAAGCCCTCTGGGAAGAAACCTGGCATCAGCATTATCTTCTTCGTAAGCAGATCTGTCTCACAAGGTGAAACAGATGTCTTCAAATGCCTTTCAAGGAGAGCACAGTGTGGTTGTACCTTTAATTGTCAGAATGCTACGTTTGTGACATAACCTCAGCTGCACAAACAGAGGAGCATGGAGAAACAAAGCAGGAAGCCCAAGAACACGCTGCCTTGCCATTTCTAGGCCCATCAGAGGACTCATTAACGCATCATCTTCCTGAGTCCAGAAGAGTTCGGGGCACAAATACAAATGGGAGCTCAAGAACACAGAAAGGCCTCCCTGCTTTGGTCTTTCCCAGAGCTGTCCCAGGAGAGAGCCAGGTGCTTTGTCCACACATTAAATTCTTTATTGTCCAGGCATGAAACCCATTAAGATGAATCCATTCCAGATCACCTTTCAGACTGCGTGGTCACTGCCAAAGGGAAACAGGACATATTACAGAACGCAGAACAGCATTTTGGGAAAAGTCTACCTATGGGATATATAGTCCAGGAACCACAGGAAGGGAAAGGGAATGGGTTTTAATTATTTAGGAGAAACAAGAGTGGGAAAATAGAGGAATAAGTTTATGGAAAATGGTCAGTTAAGTGTAAACCCTTTGCTGGGAAAAGTGTACTAGGAAACCTACTGCATCACAAACATTTACATGCTGTTAAGTCACTTTCAAAAAAAGGTTCAAAATAAGATAAAAGAATTTACAATATGCAACAAGTCTAATAAATTATAGAGGATAAGCTAAATATACATTTTCCTCTGAAATGGAGAAGAGAGGACTGTGTTGGTCTCATGAGTTACTCTATGTCTTAGACAGCAGATGCTGTTTCTGTGATCCATTTCTTCCATTCACCACCTTGTGTAAATAGGTGTCTTTTCTTTGCAGAGTTAACTAAGATGGTTAACTGGTTGCCCCTCTCAGCCACTTATCTTTTGATAAACTCCATTTTATGGACTGCAGTCTGTATTTTGCAAGGATAATGCAAAAACAAAGCAACAATTTCTAGTGCCTTCACTAAATTCCCTCTGTTTCCTAGAAGAGGCAGAAGTTCTGTACAGCCTGCATGCAAGAGATCAGAAAAGCTGACTCTGCAGCATAAGAAACCAAGAAATATATATTAAAGATTAAGCATAGCAAGGGCAAATTACAATACTTGAGCTCATCTAACAGATTGCTGTTTCATAAAGCAATTGGTTTATTAACCAATTGTTATAGGTTTCATTAATCTACGTAGTGTAATTTTATCCCTGATGTAATACATATGCAGCAGCAATAAAACTCATTAAATGTCCTCAGTCAAATCAAGGTATGCAAATTTAAAACAGAAATGCAAGTAAGGGTGAATGGCATTTCTTATAATTCATAGCTTGGCTTTGTTGAATTTTGTTCTAATACTTAAAAGAGACTGGCCCTGCCGGATTCAGCAGAGCTTTTAGGCATAAGAAAGACTGATACTTTTTTTTTTTTTTTTTAAATTTAAAGATGCTACTCCATTTCCTTTCATGGATAAAAATGTCTTACTGTCCCTTAATGGGTTGCAGACCAAGCTCTGAAGTACATTTCGGGAGTTTTTTATCATTTTGCTCAATTTGTTCATTATTAAACCCACAAAGATAAATTCAAAAGCAAGAACAAAATGCTCATAGCACTTATTATTACAGCCTGCTGCTATGCAATTTTAGACAGCATAAAACTGTTCATATTAGGAATGTTTACTGTAGATTTTGCAAGCCCTGTAGGCCCTCCCATCCCTCCCCCCTCCCCCCCCCAAAAAAAGACATTTGAAGACTGAGTTTTATGGTAATATAAGTACTACCCAAGAAGGTAAATTTTATATTCTTGGGTATATTCTTTTATATTCTATATCTAGTGCTTCTTCCCTCATTACTGCTATTATATTGCTATTAATTTCATGAAGATATTGCTTTTGCACTTCCATGCACACATCTGGTAAATTTGTAAGTATATGCACTTATTAAATCGTACTGATTTGGAGAGTACCACAAATATCTGTAATACTACAGACTAATCACTTTCCTCATACAACTGTCCTTCTGTCATTTCTCACACTCATGACAAGAACGGCTTAGTTGCAGATGAGTTAAATTGCCTAGTTAAAGAATTTCAAATTGGTAGAAGGTCCTCTGAAAGGGCCAGACTGCCAAATAGGAAACACTATACTGAGGGATCCAGAAGGAATGTAAGTTATACATAACTTTTTAAACACAGACTTAGGTTTTGAGATCCTTCAAGTTTCGACTCAAAAGTCTTCATTTAGATAATGAAGGCATTAAAAATAAGCAACATATTTTCTTTATCTAAATTTATCATCCTGGATCTTAAACTTGTTTTATTGACAACAGTGTACACTAAACCCACGTTTACTGGAAGTTCACATTCTTCCTCAGGAGGTTCACTTTATGCTTCTAGGGTCCATGCATTTCCATGTCTTGAATGGCTATGAATGAGTATGTTTAAGATAAAAACAAAAAAGTGTTGTTTCAGAGCTAAAGACTAAGTTTGATTACACTGTTATCTGAACTGTCAAGAGTACATACAAAACATGAGACAACTTTCAAGCCTTCAAGTTTTCATAAGCTTTTAGCTGACAAATTCATCTGCAAGCTATTTAAAATATATAAAACCACAAAGCATACTTTATAAGTAACTTGTGCAATCAAGATGCAAATTAAAAAGAGAAAGGGAGCTATAATATTGGAGTATTGCAGTAAATTGAGAAAGACAACAATGTACATTTGGAATCCAGATCAGCTTTCCGATGTACATGTGGAATCCAGGTCTTAGAAATGAAAGAATCACCTAATAGTTGTAAATGTAACAGCCTTTGTTATATATAGTAATAAAGATAGATATCTATTTTTGTTGTTGTTCTACAGAAAATTGAGTACATTTCTGTGCATACGCTTTGAAATTCTACTGAACTTACCAATATAACTAAAATGAAAAAATACTGTCTTTTAATATTGAAATCAATTCAGTATATCAATATATGAATATCAAATTGGAATGAATCAACTCATTCAAATCCTGGAAAATTACAGTTATTATGTTATCTGAGTTAGTATGACCCCTCTGAAACAGAAGGACAGAGCTTGACATCAACATGAGGCTGCAAATGCATTATTTTAGGCAATTGTTTTCCAAGCAACAGGTACAACTAACTCTTATGCTTCCTCAATATTCCTGTGTGACATGGAATGTCTTGCAATCACTGTTACTTGATGTGGAAAATAATTTAACACTGAGCAAGCACAGATTATGGCTGCGTTAGTCTTTGTCAGAGTTAGTATGATGTTCAAAGCAGAACCAAAAAAATACTACGATTCTGAAATCCTCTCCCCAAAGCAACAGGGAAGGATCAACAGTTCCCTACCACTGCAATTAGGAAGGATCACAAGCTGTTCTTTTGCATACCACATAGCACCACTTTTAGTTAGAATCTTCAGCTGTGATTATCCTTTGGCTTTGGGCTTGGTACAAGGAGAATTTCTCACTTTTCCCCTCCTTTTTTGACTGTCAGGACAGTAAAGGCTTCCATTATGAAGTAGATGCTGAAGGAAGACACATATTTTTGGTATTTATGAATACCTAATTTAACCCATTACCATTTTCCCCCCTTGGATACTTCCAGAGAATTCTTCAAAATACAATATATGTTCAGTTGTTTGCTCTGGATCTTAACTTACATATGCATAGCTCAATGATCACTTGTTTCTACTGTTTATTTTGATTATCTCTTGTTTCTATCAGTAAAAATTATTTCAATGATGCTGTGAGCAACCTGGAAAGGAGATGTCATCACAGGCACAGCATTAAAATCATTATCCCATTCCTCTTTGCGATCCTGAATTTGCCTAATTTTGTCTCTTTGTTTTTATTTTTTCATTGAAAAAACAACTAATATTTTTTCCATACACACGCAATTAACTTTCTTTACAGTTTCTTTACATTTCCATTACCCAAACAAATTTAAAAGCAATCATAATCTTTCTTGTTTATTTTAAGGAGGCAGAAGTAATTTTCTTTATTTGATCAAATAAAACTCATACTTGGGAATACACATCTTGTGAATTTATATTCCTTATGTATCTGTTGATTAATAAATTAAGAAACATCTTGCTGATTTAATTTTACCCAGAGAAAGCCCTTCTACTGTATGTCAGCATTGTTACTTAACACAATTTGCAAAGTAATATTCAAATAGCCATTTCTGTGGAATAGTTAGATTTTATTTTGAAAAACTGAATATGTGAAAATAAAAATGGGGTATTTTTAGAAGATTTCAATTTAACTAGTTGCTATAGTTCTATGCAATTTTTTTAAACAAATAACAGTTTAATTTCACAATTTCAGTCAATATTTCTGAGTGCAAAACATGCATTCTACCTCTGCCAAGATTTCAAAAATACAGCATAAACTATAGGAATTTTTCTTCATTCTGATTAGTCAAAGTAAAATATATATTTTTATTTATGAAGAAAGACAGTGTTTCTGTGTTGAACCTTCCACTACTGATGTGATTTCAAAGTGAGGACATCCATGCTTCATTTTTCCCTTCTATATTTAGGAAGCAAAATCAAGCAACATCAAATACTATATTACTTTCAAATATGCTGAAGAATTCTCAATTAGCCCAATTTGTTAAATCAGTTTTAAATTTAGATTTAAAGATCAATCTTATGAAGCAGGCAAATTTTCAGGCATCTTTGCAAGTGCTGGTATGAGCCCTACAGAAATTATGCTTCTGCTGCTACAGCTCAGCACATTTTAAAAATTTTCTCAAGTTAAATAAGAACAACTTTCATAAATTCAAGCCAAAAATAAGTAATCTGACTCTCGGGTAAGATGGGTTTGCAGTATCAGCTGGAACTTCCAAATGCAAACTCTTGCATCATATGAAACCTCTCTTCCCTCACACTAGTGTTTCCACATCATTCAGATAAACACTGGTGCAGGAAGTGAAAGAAAGAGCAAGACTTTCATTTCTCTTATAGATCATGTGGACCTTCTTTTGCAGTCTGATCTGAAACTGTTGACTTCTCCATTTCGTTATGTTTTTTCTTCTCTTGGAGGAGAATCAAACAACAAAGAAGTGAAATGAGGTGAAGTCTGTCTGTGGGAAAGTACGTATGGAGATTTTAACTCAGCTGGGGTAAAATCAGCCCTTTTCCCAGGAAATCTCACAGTGCTCTGGTATGCACTCAGAATACACCCAGGCTGAAGGACTGCTCTTTTTTGAATAAAAATGTAGAGAGAAGTAGACACTTAGCTAACAAAGGGGCATGCCTGCTAAAGTTAAAATAACTGCCGTAGTAATGATGAATGGTGCTGTAGACAATACACCCCTAATGAAGTATCTAGTAAAAGACAATATAATAAAAGACTTCCTTTTTCATCTCAGTCTACACATAAAGGGATTCCATACCCTTGATGATGAAAGGAAGATAAAGCTTAGAGGGAAAAAATAATGTGATTAATTATCTGAGAACATGTCAACATATAAGACAAATAAAAAATTGTCACAGATTGATAAGTTACTAAAAAATCCTGTGAGGAATAGATATGCATTTCACTAGGTTTTATGTATAAATATTTAATATATACACATTTATCTTCAAAAGATTAGTGTTATTTATGTATTTCTATTGATCTGCGTATGTGTATCTTCTAAACCTATGAAACACTGTATGTGCAACTGCACATTCACAGTCAGTAAAGCAAGAAACTAATTCCATGTCAGTTGGGAATTAGCAAACTGTAGAACCTCTGGGGTAAAATATTGAAAAAATGCTCTGTGCTGTAGAGAACTTTATCTGAAACAGACTAGCATAAGCAGGAAGTCAGCAGTTTCCTAGTATGTCATAATCCTGAGGTTAAAGAACATTGAAGAATCTTTGCTGTCCTGCATGTGCTGTCAGGGAATACTGTGAGTCCCTTGTAGTTGGGCAGGAATAAAAACAGACCTCAAATATGTAGTCAAGAGTCACAGATAAAACAAATTAAGAAAGAGTAGGTCATCAAAGCATACAGACCCCACTTAGTTCCATCATTATTTGCCATTAATCATCGAGAAATAAACAGTCTGCATTTACAGAGAATGGTCATCTTGCAGTTCCCCAGAACTCCCCTTTTTTCCTTGGGATAGCAATGCTCCAGAGACGTGTCAAGTTAGATTTTATCCTAGTCCAGCTCAATTCTTTTGGGATCTATCCATTCCCTCCGTAATCAAAGCTAAGCTCTGAGGCAAGAGGGAGGATTGTAGAATATCATCATTCCAGTCTAGAAAGCCTTTTTTCCTCATCACATTCCATCATTTAAATTGTTTTATTTCTAGGTTTTGAGGGCCTTTAAATTTGAAGAAATGGAACAGTCTTACTTTAAAAGCAAACCTTTTTTTTTTCAGGTCCCTGTACAAGTATTTGTTTCAGCCCTAAATTCAGGTATGTACAACCAAAAGTTGAGCTGACAAAGAATGACTATAATATCTCGCCAGTGAAAACAGAAGGATTTTTGGAGTGAAAAGTAAATCCTACTGTGTTTAAGTTTTCATTTGTACTAGCTGTTTTTTTTAACATATTTGCTGCCTATCCGTGTGTGAATAAAATGCAAGAGTTTGTGAAGAAGGGTTATAGGTAATTTGATAAAGGTTATGCAATTTTTAATCATTTTTCTTCCGACACAAAGTGAGGCCAAGGTGATAATGACCTCTTCCTGCTTTGCTGCAGATGGGTGAAAAGGCTTTGGAGACTTCGGAGATGGTGTTTAGAAAGGTTTTTAGTCCTGTGAGAGTGAATGTATTTCCTTTCTCATGTGCACAGTTTGCAATGCTGTCATTCATACAAAGAAAAGTCCTTTTCCCTTCCATCTGTTTAGGCTTATGCATACACAAAATCCACACTAAGTCTGAAGGGAAGTGAAGAGATTCATTCTGTTGTTATTGTGTGACATGACCCCTGCTGTGTTTTTTTTACCATCCTTGGCCTCTTAGAAACTCAATTTCTTCTGACATTATAATCAAACATGTTCAGTCTTAGACAACAGCACACATTTGTTACTGATGCCAAATAGCCACTTTTCCTTTGGATTGCCTAGCAGTGAGATATAAGATCTCTTTTCTTCCCAAATAGCTTGTTCCCTTTAATCATACTTCATCTTGTTTCTTGGATCCCATTTTTCAGTAGAATTCCTCAGCAGAAATTAAGTGATCTCAAGACAAATCTGTAAAAATCAGCTAAAGTGAAGAGGTAGGAGCAAACCTCAAGATTACCTGATGGTCCAACAGAACAACTTCATTTTAGTACTCAGCTGAGAAAGCAATATACTTGGTTGCAAAGCTAAACAAGTTATAGACATTCAAAAGAGAATTACAATTTCTTTATATTTCGGACACAACAGGTATTTTAAAATATCATAATCTGGTAGAAATTACTGTTCAATACTTACTTACATTACTATTACTTCTTTATTGTCGTAGCTGTTGAGTAAAATTGGATTGAAGAATGATTTCAATTTTTTATATACTCTTAAGTAAAGAAAAAAAAAACCTGAACACTCTCATTCACCCCTCCAAACCACAGCTTCTTGCCAGTAAGATTTATTTAAAGAAAAAACAGACATACAAAATTATAATAGGTTAACACAGAAAGAAAAATTAAGCCAAGGAAATAGATTTTTAAGGGAAATAATCACAAGAATTTTACACACACAAGTATGATATTAAAAAAAAATAGATACACAGTCACAGACTCTTACATGACATCACCTACATATCGAACTAAACAAGAGTCAGTTGTAACTTCTTTAACCAGATCATCAGTTAAACAAAAAGCTTATAAAGAAGAAAATAATTTTCTCTAAATATTGGCAGAGTATTTTTTTCCATTCAGGGCATTACCTGGATAAGAATTGTAGCCAGACAAAGACACATCATTTTTAGAAGAATATGGAGTTTTACTTTTTGTTTCTTGCAGCTCACACTATTATCTAAATACAGTTATCCCACAGAAGCAGAGTTATTTGTTCTGACAAAAAGAGAATCTAAATCCAAACTGTTTATTTTGCAAATGCTATTTTCCTTAAACTTAGGGTTAAAAAAACCAATTTAACTGGGTGAATTTTCCATTTCTTTACTTTTGGATGAACTAGAGAGAAAAGGAAGTGGCTCTGGGGTGGGAAGAGAGGTAGAACATGAAGGAGAAGTGGCTGGATACAGAAGGTATGAGAGAGAGTGAGAAATAGAGTGAGAGAGGCAGCACTACATGAGAAAAGAGTGAAAGAAAGAGGGAGAGATGGAGACATAAAAGGAAGAATGGGGATGCACAGAGACAAAACATGCATGAAGAAGAGAGGAGCACAAGAAGCAATAATTTTCAATTTACTAATAAAACTAAGGAGCATTTGTGACATCTAATGATATATAGGAAAAACTTCTGAATGAAATGAAACATTTCCCTCCCATACATCTTCTTATTTTTGACTTAGATTTCATCTTCATTCTTAAACCTCACTCAAATCCAAAACTTTTCTCCCTTTTGACATCACTTTCAATATACAGTTTTCCCAAACATTATATTACCTCCAAGTGTTATCAAGAGACCTGGTCAGAGAATAATGGATTTGTACTTACAGTATGGCAAAGCTATGATATCAGATGACTTCCAAAAATGCATTCCTACCAACAAGCAGATCAGTGGGTCTCACTGTGACAGACACAGAGCTTAACTTCCCTTCCACATCTTCTGCTATGAAACTGCATAAATATTGGGGTACTGCTACTTTAGGCACTGTGATCTAAGCATGAAAGCAGTATCTCTGTAAAATATATGTACATGAGAATCACACAGTATTATGCTATGATGAGAAAACTCAGAAATGTTGTTGTAATTTGGAGTACAGAAGCAAGGTGAAGCAAGAAAAGCCCCCAGAGCCCCACAGACAAACTTCCGGACCAACCTCCATATGTCACCTTCCAAGATTCAGTCTGCAAGAGGTGGTTCATTGTATGCACTGTGTTCACTAAACAAAATAATCTCTTGTGATTAAAATGAAAACTGTGTTTCAACAAGGTGACTTCTGCTGCAGCACTTCAGCTAGGCTACAGTGGCTGTCTTTGAAAGACTTCATTTTGGCTCATCACAGATGTTTTTCTGGGATGTTAACTGCAGACTCCAAGCAGAAGAAATTCATTCCTGATGGTGTCTTGCTGCAAACAACGTGGAACAATATGAATGGAGGCCTGAAAATTGTGACCAACATTAAAAGCTTTTGTCAGAATGACTGGACATCCTGCAAGTGAGCAACAGAGATGTGAAGGGTTATTGAGCACTTTCTGGTGAGCTGTCACTAGCTCTGATCAAATTACCCTAAATTAAATGCTCATTCAATAACTTTGGACTTGAAACATTTAAACATATTAGCCAATTGGTTTTTCAATTTGCCTGTCCTAAAATAAGATAATTTTTTCTATTTTATCTCAAATATGCCTAAACAGCCAGAATGTATGTCTAGAACCCTAAAGCAGGTTATTTCTACTGCCCTAGGAATTACTCACTACAACAGGACGAAGTGTGTAACATTCAACTACCTGTAGACACTTTACTCTAAATATTTCTACAATTAACACTTCTGTATCATCAAGTGATTAATATATCTATTGACAGGACTACAACTCTCCTAGAAGGTGGGCAGAAATGCAAGACTGTCATTTAAATGTCTAAAACTCAAAATATTCTCCACCCAAAACCAACTAGTTGCCTCTACCTTCAGACAGAACTAAAAGAGGGAAACAGTTCAAATCTACCACTGCTTAACAAACACAACACACACTGCTTAAGCAGCTCTGGAGATGCTTTGTTCTGCAGCTGAGCGCATACTGGGACAATGTATTAATGACAGCTTAAAATATTCAGATTGGCCATGTTTGCTATCTATCTGAATGCTGAAAAATAAGAGGGGTAAAGGTCTAGGGCAAATGAGGGCTTAAAGGTCCTCGTTTAGGATGAAGAATGTGATTTTTAGACATTTCAGTACATAAATTAAAGAGTTACTTAGGTTCTCAAGACTTTGCCTAGAATCATGTCACAGCCTCACTATTAAAGATCTCCCTTCTCCAAAGTGGCATTTTTCTGCTGAAGAAATATAGAGTTGGTGGTTCATTCTGGGTCCTGTGCTGTGACAGTATTCTTGTTTCTTTCTGCTATCATTATTAAAAATAATGCCACCATCCGTTGAGCACATAATTTCCAAATATCAGCTGCCTTTACACAGAGTTAATATATTTTGTATTGATTGTGTGTCATATGTCTCTTCACAAGATAATGTAATTCCTTGTGAGCAATGGGATCTTACTCAGCATATGGCAATTTTATCTGATCACAAACATAAAATAAATGAGCGTACAGACTTTTGGGAGAATCTTTTCTTCATGTACACTTGCTTTGTACTGAAACTTTCATCAGACTTCTGTGACACATTGCCTGAGAACACAAACATATGAAAGACTGTCTTGCCCATATTTTGAGCTAAATAGAAGGAGTCTGCAGAAGATCAAAATATGTTTTGTGAGAAAAGACAGTCACTTTTTAAAAAGTTCAAAGGTTTATTAAAAACCTTAACAAAATACAAGCAAGACTGAATAAGGAGAAAGGACAGTGTGTGCTGGGAGTTGATGACCCAGCAGCCAGGAGCTCATTAAAAAATGGCTGCTCCACCTTTTATACCCCGGGGGGTTGTATTAGGCAACCCTACCCCCCTCCCCCCGCCCAAAGTTTGTCAGTCAACTCTTCCCTGCTGTTTATTTGTGGAGGCTACTTTCTTGCAACCTGATTGCAGGTCAGGTGTTGTCATGCCGCGCCTCCTAGTAGCAAGCCTTCCCTTCTCCCAAATGCCCCATGCAAGGGGCACAGGTACATCCCTTCCTTCTACATGTCCTGACTACCAAGGCTGTCTCTTGGCAGCTATATGGGGGAGCAGGGTGGTGGGAAGAGGACTATGGAGGACAGAGGACATCCAAACAACAAATCACAATAACATCAATAAAACTTCTCTTAACATACACATAATATTCATCCCTTAATTGTGAGAGCAAATCATCTCATTACTTATCTATAACATCTTTATTTCTGTTAGTATGTCAATACTAAGTTAATGAATTCTCCGAAGAGGCAGAAGATATTGGTGTAGAATTGGATTTAAGCTACAGTAAAAGATGCAATAAAATACGTTTAGGCTTGAATTTGGCTTGGATTCGGGGTACCCAGAAAAGTGGGCTGCAATTATGTCATTTCTCAAGTGCCCTATATTTCCAGCCTGTGTATTAGGGCAGTTCATTCTTGCTGTGAACCTTTTCCATATTACAAATTTAATCCCCTCAGTGCTGAAAGCTTTTAAGAAGCTGTAGAAGATCTTGTAAAATGTCAGTGCAGGGTACATTGTAGAAGTGAAACCTACCCATCATCATTATTTCATGGTATACAGGATCTGCTTAGAAAGTACCTAGGGGAGTAAGACTGATTTTCTATCATATTTATTTCCTATCAGACTGCCATAGAAATACAAATTTTCCTCAAGAATAACAGCTTATTTTCAGCTCAAAGCTCTGAAAAGCTTTGTCTGTATTCTTATAATATAAATAGCTTCAGTGCATCATCTCTTGTTCTTCAAGTCAGTGTACAAAGATCCCACACCAATCCTGTCTGTGCTGGCAAGGGTGGGAGCAGTGCTGAAGGCTTGCCTGGTTCTTTTGCAAACAATAATCTCCCAAAGTTAATTCTGTCTTCATAATGCCTTTTTTTTCCAGACTCAGCTATCTAAGGCATCTCTTAAATCAACCCACACGTTCATACAGTGCTCCAAGCAGAAACTTTTTACCTCTTTAAACTAAGGAAATAGTGGACTAATTTCTGTAAAACAAAAAGGATGAAAAAGTTAGGGTAAGGTTTTGGGCTTTTAGACTCTGCTTTTTTTTTTTTTTTTTTCCCCTACTATATTCAGGGGACACTTCCTCCAGAAAGGTTTTGTTTTCCCACCTACCACAATTATTAATTTCTAGTGTATGTCAGACTACTTAACCAGCCTCACAGCTAAAAGAGCATCACTCCTTTCCTGCTGACATTTGTCAATTTTCAGTTCTGGCCACTGGTTCATTTCAAAAACTTTTTTGGCACCTTTAACTCCTGGCACTTCTCCCATGCATGTATATATATGTGTTGTAATAATCTCTTGATTATTTCTGCATCCGGCTGGCTTTTCTAATTGGTAGAAAGCACAAGAGCTTCCATGGTGTTTTGCTATTTAACCTGCACAGCATCAGAACCCAATCTAATTATCAGCTGACTCTAAATTGTAATTTCTGGCTTGCTGCAGGAAAGCATTTAAAGTAAGAGGAGAATCTGATTAGCAATTAGCAGCGACCCAGAGGTGTCTGCTCAAGAACTCACTTAGTTTTCATTCCAGAGGTTGATTAAGCGTAAATGGTATTTAATTAAAAAAAAAAAAAGAAAAAAGAAAAAAAAAGTCAACATGTGGCAATGTAAGAAATATAATAAATGAATAATCCATGTACTTTGTCAATGCTAGCCATGGCACAGGGAAAGAAAGTGTTTTTCTCAATTTTTCCTTTCAATAGATCTGTGTAACATTATGAATTCTAACTGGCATAAGCTTTCAAAGATCAGTAAACTGAAGGTTAAATGTTTATAAATGCTTATAAAATACATGTTTACAAGGCTTCAGAAATGATGAATCTCATTCTAGCAGTTTAAGATTCAAACAGCTTGAGTGGGTCCAATAATGTTAATTGCTTTATTGTGCTGCTACTCTGAAACAAACTCACCCAGATGGTATTTCCCCAGAACCACTTTAAAAAGTCAGTCCTCTTTCACTTCCCTCTGCCCCCCAAATCTACTCAGACCAAAACTTACCACCAGCAGTTACAAAAATGCCCCTTGTCTTGCTAATGAGAGGAGACTCAAGCAATAGCAATAGCACCTGTCCCAGATCTGGAAGGGGACATGGGCACAAATGAGCGCACTTTACTTACATGGCAAAAGCAGCAGGATCACACCATTAAAATCATCTCTCTAAACTTTTTCTTTCCCCTCTTCATGTGTTTGTGGTCCTTATAATTTGCCCATCACCACATTACCACTCATCACTCTACTGGACTAAGTTTCCCTTCATGTACTTCTTTCTACCAGTGGTTTCAGTCATTATTGCAGAATTCCTTTTCTAAGGAAACAAAGGCTTTATTCTTCTATTAAAAGTGTTGTAAAAATGTATAGCTACTCATGTTGCATGTCAAACATCACTTCTTGGTTACCATTCTAAGAAAGTAAGCTGGTGTCATGCACAGATAGAAGTAAGCATACCTACCCAATGAGGTTTTTGCTCTGCTGTCTGTATAATACTCACCTATTTTCTATCTGGACTCCTTTTCACTTTAAATTGTGTCTCCATCATAAGAGAAGGAAAAGTTTTTTGTCAGCTGCATCATCAGCCACAGCAGTGACATCAACCATAGGCAAGGGAAAAATCTTTTGTTCTGATATATGCCCATGTTATTACTGAGCTTGGTCTAAAGTCACATGTATTATGGATCATTCCTAATTTATAAATTATTCAACATTCAAAAATAAGAGCTTTTGCCTTTGTCAAATTAGAAGCTCGCTTTAAAATTTTAATGATCCACTTAATTGCACAAAGTGCTTTAAGCTAATTTGGGTGGTCAGAAATATTATTATACTTAATAAATTAAGTAAATAACTATTTGTATTATTTATTTACTCTGTTCGGTGAAGTATTTACTACTTTGTCAAGGCAGCTCAAGACGAATTGGCTTAAATTAGAACCTGTATTCTTCTTTTCAACAGCCAAGCAGAACAATGCCACTGCAAGTCAGAGACTGTTTCCAAATATTCCTGCTATACTGTGTTCAGCCAGAGGGTAATGGAACCTCCTGTGAAGTCCAAAGACTGTGATAAATATAGCTGAGTACTTTTTTTGTAGATCTTCTACAGTTCTTTCACAATGCTTGCCTGTTTGACCTTTCTTTTCAAGATTTTCGCCTGCAAATAGGAAACTGTGTCCATACTATAACCAATGATGCATTTCTTACAGTTACTGACTTCTTGCCCCCAGGTTACACAGTTTTTGTTTTTATACTCTCCTGCCTGGTGGCAGGAGGTGGATAGGTGACCTGATGAGGATGGAATGATTGCCTTGTGACAGCAGGTTGGCTGAGCACAAGTGTTTTCCCAGCTCAGAAGTTTTCTGCCAGTTGTTTTCTCAATGTTGGTAGGTATACATAGGATATAAATCTTGTTGTTCTATAACAATTACCAAAGAAGCTAATGTTAAAAACGAGAGCATGCTCCTGGTACTAAAGTGATTTCAGCATTTATTATAAGAAAAAGGAAGGCCTAAAGCATGGGGGCCCGCGGGCCGAGCAGGAGCGTTCCAGCTGAGGATGCTGCAATGCCGGTGCTGGGTCTTCTCAGCAGCGATGTCCCCGATGTCCGAGGTGGAGCGGCACAGGTTCAGTGGGTCAGAAGTCTCCTTTTTATGCTGTTTTTTTGTCCCTTTGGATTGGTTTCTTTTTGGATCCTTCATTTGCACAAAGGTTTAAGGCGCTTGTTTGGCCCATTACAGATCTGTCCAGGCCGGCTCATTTCACTTGGGGGTAGTGCACTTTACTTAGGTGTAAATGGTACACTGAGTACAATATTTCTTGCAACTACCCTTTTAAATACCTTTTACCATAACCAAACTAACAGTACATGCTTAACAATTATCAACTATTTTACAACAGTTTCTAACCTATTTTTAACAGCTGGCAAACAAAGAGAACACCTTCATTAAAACAGTATTCTATTTTCTTAAAAAAGAACCAAACAACAAAACAACCTACACGATTAAATAAGAGCACCATGAGCACCATCTTCAAAATTTCCATTATAAATTTTAATTAGCTATTACTGTTGTTATAGCAGATTAGATCCTCTGCTTAGTGATCTTGTGGTCTTCAGGGCAGCCAGGACGAGGGAAGAGACGAGAAATCTTGACTCCTTGTTTCAGAAGGCTGGTTTATTGTATTATGATATATATTATATTAAAAGAACAGAGAGAAAGATTTGTCAGAAGGTGAGACAGGAATAGAATGGAATGAATAACAAAGTCTTGTGACTCCCAGAGAGTCTGACCCAGCTGCCTCCTTGATTGGTTATTAAGTAGAAACACCAAACGTGGACCAATCAAAGGAGCACCTGTTGCATTCCACAGCAGCAGATAGTCATTGTTTACATTTTGTTCCTGAGGCCCCTCAGCTTCTCAGGAGAAGAAAATCCTGACAAAAGGATTTTCATAAAATATCATGGCTACAGTGATTCCCTTTAGATATGCACTATATAAGAACAGAAGGATGCTTGCATTAACTCTTCTGTGACTTTCTGTTGACTTTCATTACAGTAGCAGCTGAACTGAAACTGAAATTACCAAAACTGAAATCTACCAAAACTCTGAGGTGTTTTACTGTTGGGGTTTAGGCCTTTTCCTTTTGTTTATTTCTCTTAGGGAATTTTTTTCCCATTTTGTCGCAAGAGAAAATAACTACTGGGTACTTAAGAAAGACAAAAGATGTTGCCATGGGAAGGGCTATTGTCTTAGCTAGGGTGGTTTCTTGTGGAGGGGCAGAGACAGCGGGCACAGATAGCGTGAGAACTGGGCTGGGGAAAAGGGGGCTGGGTGCAGCACTCTGCTCTCTTTGCACTCTCGGCATTCGGAGGGGGAAAGGGGCAGCAGTTGCTGTGGGAGAATTCACCAACATCAGGTTGTCTCCTGCTGCCTTTCTTCTACCATGAGTGGAGCTCTGCTCGTAAGAGCGGCCTTTGCACTGGGACCTTATTAACACCCTACCTCTCCAAACAAGGGACCCTTCACATTCTGCTCAGGAGCCTCAGGGGAAACCTCGGGATCGCCCAGCCCTTTCCCCCTTCCAGGGAGCCTCTCCCTGCCGTGTGTAGGAGCTGGGCTGCTGCTGCTAGTCTGCCCCGCACCTCTGCCACTGCTCCGGGGCTTTTTTTGCTACACTGTAACCCTTCACCCCTGCCGGCCTGTCCCCGTTCCAGCTACAGCTGCAGAGTTTCTGATACATCCCATCTACCGATTCCGGACTTTGCTCCTCCCTGCTGTTACAGCTTCCTGCTTCCGAAGTCCCTGCTGCAGCTCCTTCTTGTATCCAGAGGGGCACCACGGTCAGCTGCCCCTTGGGGTTTGTACGGGAAGCTCCTTCTCCATCCCTTCTGCCAGCTGTGTCAGCCATTACCAGGTGAGAGAGACGATTGGCACTCGCGCCACAGCGCCCCCTGCAGCCGCGGGGGAATCACCGCACCCGCCCGGCCTGGGATGTAACTTGGACTGCACGCGCACAGTTCCTGAACTCACCACGCTGATGCGCCAGCGATCAGAGCTGTGTGTTTCACCCAAAGTCCCAGGCTTGACTCTGTCCTTTTGAATCGTGGCTGGCATAAATTGTAATCCAAATGCAAAATAAATTTTATCTTTTTATTTTTATTATAATTTGGCTTTCGCAAATTATCGACTGGGCTTAATTGGCATTTTACCTATAACAATTTCAAATGCACTTGCAAGTTCTGCATGCTATTCAGAGATGACAAAATCTTACCAAATTTTAGAGACCCACTGGTATCCAAACCACAAAGTTATCTTCTCCATATAACTGGTTTCAATGGCACATTGAAGAAAATCCAGATCATTATATTTTTTCAGTATAAGTGATTGCCTTCAAGCCAGCTTCCAGACATATTAGTCTATTTAGCTCTAAAAATAAAGCTCAAACACAAATGGACATATGTTTTTAATACATTTTCCATTAATTGAAATCTTGTCCAAAGTATGAAAGTAAACAATATGCACGTGTATCTAGAATCACTTACTTCATTATAGTTACCTAGAGATCTGCTCAACGCAGAAGTGACATTAAAGCTATAAAATATAATCTGACCCAAGTCAGTCACAAGAATTTAAGAACAAAATTCTCCTGGACTACATGGTAACTTTCATATTGTTCCTGTGAAGCAAGTTACTTTCCCTATCAGAATTACACATTATCTTTCCAAACATTCATCACATGCTCCAGGCAAAAAGCTACTGAAAATGAAATGGGAAGAATATGGTGGGGATTACTACTCATCTGCCTTTATATCTCAATCAATACCCCAATGAGGGTGTTCAAATACTAGCAGTAGTAGCAAGACCAGGAAATAGGGTTTATCTCATTGACAACATAAACAATTATGTTCAGGCATCTTTCTTTCTATTTAAAATCACATACTTCTGTCTTTAGGTACAGCTAACTTCATCTTGGTTTTTTTAATGCAATAAACTTTAAATGACGCCACTGTCAGTCCATCCTAATAACTTAGCCAATAAGTACTGCACAGGCCCATGAGGAAATTTAAGGGTCCAAAGCATTTTTTGTATGAGGAAAATTTCATACTTTTTTGTTTATTTTGTCATATTTTTTGTATGGAAGAACTGGAATTGTTCATTCTGCAGAAGGCTCAGAGAGGTCTCAAAAATTGTGTATAAATAAATGATGACTTTAAAGGAAGAAGAAGGAGCCACATTCTTCTCAGTAGTGCACTTCAACAACACAAGAGGGAAAAGGTGCAAATTAAAAATTGGAAATACCATATAAACAGAATATTTGTTGTTGTTGTTTTGGGTTTGTTTTTGGTTTTGGTTTTTTTTGGGTTTTTTTTGTTTTTTTACTGTGAGAGTCGTGAAATAAAGGACCAGGCTGCCCAGGAAGGTTGTGGAGTCTTCATCGTTGGAGGCTTTCAAAACATAAAACAGTCCTGGGCAAACTGCTCTATCTGAACCAGCTCAAGCAGCAGGAGAGGGACTTGATGATGTCAAGAGACCCCTTCCAAGTTCAATTATTCTCTGATTCCATATTCCTTGATCAAATTCAGCCATATTTGCAAGAAGAGGAGCTGACTTAGACATTTTAAATTCTTAGGAATTTTTGGAAATAAGTAAGTTACAAGGACAAGAGCAAGAGGGAACACCATTTTTACTTCTGTAGAACAGACAGTTAGCACTCTGCACTCCCTCAGCAGCAACAGTCCCCTAAATGAGATTCAGACTTATTAGCATGGGCATATTAGTGCTTGCATGGCTGCCTGGCTTATGAGCTTCTCCTGTCTTTGCGGAACAGATCCTTTTTTCCCGTTCTACAACAGTGGATACAGCAGGGATATGGCATCATTGGAAGAGGAGGCAGCTCAGTGAGAGGGCTCTAGAAGACACTGGGAGTGTAAAGATGGAAGGTGGAAAAGCAGTGATACAGCTGTCATGAGAGGAGCTGAGGTTACCTCAGAACATACTTGTAAAATTAGGCTTTGCACATTGACTTGCTTGATAAACAATTAGAGCCATTACAGAACTGAATGCTGCTTGCATCACATGAAATTTTCTGTGTGCTGTAGAAGCAGAGCAAAAAGCATTACCATAATCCATTTCCCAGACAACTCCTTCATTCTTCTTAAAGAAGCAATTAATCCATGTGGAGCACCTTACCGCAATATCTGTTCTTCCTCCAGGTTGGTGCATTGCTACATAACACTGCCTCAGGCTTCAAAGTCTCTCTCCACACACAGATTTAGGACTCAGCTTGCACTTGCCAATGTTTCAGCAGAAGGAAGAACAAAGGCCTGGAGAGCAAGTGGACAGACAGTCCTGTAGAGGAAAGAGTGAATGCCATACAGCTGGAGATTCAGGAGAGATATTTGAAAGCATCTGTTTTTATTTTTGTTACTTTTTAAAAATTTTTCTTGCTATTTTCATACTCCTATAATGTCATTAACCTCCACTTTGATTCTTCCTTTTCCGCAGTCAGAGGATTATATGGCAAAATATGTGAATGGGCTGCTCAGACACTGTTCTTGAACATATTAGACCTGAAGTATTTTCTTGTTAGTGCAACGTGAAAGTGGCTGGAAAAAAAGGATTTGAATGACCCAGAACAGCTGTTGAGTCATGAAGGTAAGCCTGAGAAATGTTACAGTGAATGGAGGCAGGTAAGTTTATTTAATAGCAGCTGTCAATCTCTGAAAGGAAAAGAAGCTACTAATATTCATGAGCTAATAAGGAAGCAAAAGTCCTAGGAATATTATCAAAACAGCACAACTAATTCATCAAAAAGTTTTTTTTTTAGGATGTACTTTTTCAGAAAAGATGTTTGCACCTGACTATCTTCTGCCATCCAGGGTAGTAGCCCATTTCATCACTTCTGTATTAGCAAAACACTTTGTAAACATGAATCCACTTTATCAGGACTTCAGAAGTTGACTGATTGCTTACTAATTTGAGGCAAGAAGACCTACTACAAAAATCCAACATCTCTTCAAAGTATTTTTGGAGATAAATATCACATAATGATGGTGACTATTTGAAAGGCTTTATTACATGTACAGAACATATTATCAGGCAGCCTTGGCTGACTGTCCATGCCCTTTCTGCCACTGGAACTTATAACTTTTCCTACTTCAAATAGGTCTGGGTCTTCATTCCTTGGTAACACCCTTGTGAGTCAACTGGTTTTTGTTGTTTTTTTTGTTTTGTTTTGTTTTTTTTGTTTGGTTTTTGTTTGTTTGTTTGTTTTGTTTTTTTGGTTTTTTTGTTTTGTTTTTTTTTTTTTTGCAAGGGGCATTCCAGGAATGTCTTTTATTGTCCCTTAGATAGAGACTGTGCTTAAAGGCAGGAGTTGAATTTTTACTTCAGTATATACTCATGATTATTCACTGTATGTTATTCACACATTAACATAATTGTCACAGTATGTTGTCAATGAATGGTTTAGGTTGCTTAAAGAATCACCATCAAACTTATCAAAAGCAGATTTGATGTAATTAGGCAGAAAAGAGAGTTGGATGGCAAGGCTCACTCTTTTGCTTACTACATAGATGAAACACACAGAGGAAAATCAAGTCAGAAGCACCGAAAGAAGAACCACTTCCTGAAATATCTGTGTTGTCTTCTGATCTAGCAGCTGTTTGCCCAAAAACCATAAAAGAGCACTGGGACTCAAACAACGTCTCCTTTGTAGAGTGGATCCTTCTTGTTCTTTTTTGTAATTTTATGTTTCTCATTGCACTTCCCTTGGAATACATTTTAGTTTCCAGGAAAGAATTTTTTTTTTTTTTGTTTGGGACCACAGCCTCTGCAAGGGCAACAGAACAAACTGAAACACAGAAGCTCCATCTCAGAATGAGGAAAAGCTTTAACTTTGAGGTTGATAGAGCACTGGAATGGGCTGCACAGAGAGGCTGCAGAGGATCCATCTCTGGAGATATTCTGAAGTCAGTGGTTGCTGGGTAAAGCTGTTTTGGCAATGGCGTTGGACTAAAGGATCTTCAGAGGTCTTTTCCAAACAGTTGTTCAGTGCTACTCTGCTGACCAGCTACATGTGCAGTTGGCTAGCTCTGTTACCACCTGAGCACCATAAAGGGACAACTTAACCAGAAGTGGAAACTATCTGCTTTTTGCATTACTCCTTTTGGGAGGACTCCTTTGAAAAGCAGTTTTTCATCTTGTCAATCAGGTTTCTTAAGGCAGACTTGAATCTCATCAAAAATCTTTAAAGTTTTGCAGTAAAAAAAGGGTGAAAACATCTCATTGATTTGTGCATTTATTTGGGGATATAAGGAACAAGCAGGAGATAAGGCATAAACTGAATACAGAGAGATTCATGAAGCCACTTGCTGGAGAGTGGCAGGAGAAGGTATGGCTGAACAGTGCCAGTGTGAGCAGGTCTTCATTACAGTGCAGTAATTTTTCATTGATGCAATTACTTTCTATTTGTTATATGTGGGAGCCAGAGAACTGGCAAAGGGAAAGTCTGCTGTGTTCCCCTGGAGGGCCAGCACCTGAGCTACAACCCTTTTGTTAGGGAGAGCAAGAAAATTGCCGCCAGAGCCCTTTGCAACTGTATGTCAATTTCTTCTACCCCATTGGCCCTTCCCCCTCACTCCACCCCTGTGCTCCCATCCCACTGGCCCTGGTATTCTGTCCCACCCCTTGAGATCCCTATTTCCCTGCCTGAGTGGCTCTTTCGTCACTGGACCTTTCAAGGAAGACAGTAAAGGCTCTCCTTGGAACTCCACACAAGGACCCCATCTCTCCCGTGTTGCCCAGATCACAGAAGAGCTGAAATCACTTGATGTGAGCACAGACCTGCCTGTGCCCCCAAGGTGTCTTTTTCAAGACGCTTCTTTGGGAAGGTCGCAGCACCCTGGACAACCACCCACCATGACAATTATATGCTTGCATTTTTGCTGTAGTAAGCAACCAAAAGACACCACTTTTCAATAAGAATGGATAGCAATTTCAAGCAATTGAATTAATATTTCAGAGGCATAAGCAGAATTCAGCAAAATTTGGCCTCTTTTATGCCTGTGTAATGAAAAAGAAGACAGTCATAGAATTTTCAAAGACACATAAGCTACAGCAGTGTGTGAAGACTGAAACTGCAATTACAGCATAGAAATATGCAACTCATTATAGAAAAAGTTTGGGATATTTTCTAGTATTTATAACCAGAATAAAGGTGTGTATTTCCTTCCAACATTCTGGACCCCCAGGATTGCATTCTTATCAGTTGCAAAGTACCATTTGCCCACAGTTTATTGATAGCTGCTCAGTGTGACTGATGAGGTTGGTTTCTTCTTGTTGTCTCCATTATGATTTGCCTGTCAGATTTGGGTCTCCACATACTTTGCTTCCCCCTTCTCCTTAGTACCCCATTTGAAAAAGTCCTTGATCAGAAGATCATACTGGAATAAAAAATCCTAAACATGACCCTTACTATTTTGTGTTACTCATCAGTTTTGGTTCTCATCTCTGCTTCCCTTGTTATTGGTCAGACAGGTTTGTGTCTCTCTTTGCCTGTTTATGGCTTCCTCCTTTTCTAAATATCCCCTTTTGTGTTGAGAAAGTCCCCAAAAACCTTAAAGGAGCAGACATTCTTCTTCCACAGATTCTTACAATTAGCACAAGATTGATTAAATTACCATAACTGTGTTACAAATGGAACAGAATATAGCAGAAAACATGAAAGGAAATTTTTATTTTTCAGTTATACAAATATAAAACAATCCCCATAACTGTACTTGAAAAAAGACTTAACAGTGTCAAACATGGCAATTCTGAAAGACTATGTATCAATACTTTAAACCACAGAAATTGTATGACATACACTCAGTAGCAATAATACTCTCCTTTATCTACATTTATAACAATTGTGCTTTTCCTTGCACGAAGTAACATTGCTCTTAAAAATAAATAATGTGCAATTTCAGAGTTCTATCCCAAAATATGCTAATCTAGATCCCCATCTAAATCCTGGACATGTCTCTCCCAGGAAAGTCACTGCAAAGAGTGCTTAGCACTTTGCTAGATCAATCACAAAAAAAGGTACTAAACCTGCACCTGTTTTTCTTCAAATTGCAATTAGAGAAAAAGTACTGACCTCAAACATGTTGCTTGTATTGTCTAACAAAAGAGTGATACAGTCATTACTACACATCAGACTCAGATTTGAAAGGTTCAGCAGATCTTATCTTAGATCTGGAGAGTGGCTCAGAGCTGTGGAAGAGAACTGTCCCAAAGCTGGAAAGTTAACAATCAAACATTTATCTATTATTTGCATGAAATATGAAGGACTGTCACAGAATACATTAACATGTATCTTAACAAGCAATTTACAAACAATTTATCAGAATGAAATCAAGTTGTTTAATGCAAAGCTGCCATAACCTTTGGAAAATTAGACACATTCTGCTGTCTTGATGTAGCTTCCAGTTCTTATTTTTAATGTACATTTAGGAACTACAGCAGGCAAGTGATATAGCTGATGAGAGGATAAATTTGAGGAACACTCTGAACACTGATTGGCATTTCAGCTGCTCTTCACCAGGGCAGATAATATTAGGGATCTTTCTTTTTATCTTACTACTTTGTATTAGTTGATAGTGTTGGATTGTAAAAGTGGTAATTATAATATAAATTGATTATCTGCTCTGTGCTGTTGGCAGCAGAGGTGTGAATATAGATAAAACAACATAAATCACCCAAGGCAGCTATGAAGGCTTAAACTGTTGACTGCTAACCAGTAAAGGACTGCAAAGTGAAATCCGTTCCACCTCAAAGTCTCTAAACAGCAGTTAAGATTTTGCTGCAATGTCCTGGGTGACCTTTAGGGGAAAAGTCACACAGTGGAAGTAATCTGTTTTTCCATTTAGGTTCTGGGGTGCCTTAACAGAAATGCTCCAAGAGCCCCAGGAAGTATAAGGGAAAGATAAGAAGGGTGTCTGCAATGAGTCCATTGCTACAGCTTCCCAGCTGTAGAATGCAAACAACAAGGAAAGTTCTGGGTATGTCTCATCTCAGGTCATCTTAGACCAAACAGTAACTGGTGGTCACAAATCATCTCAAAACAATTTGTTTTTTTAAACATCAAACCACACACAAAAGAGCCTCCCAGAATCTTTGGGCTCCACATGTACACAGGTCTTATACAAGAACAATAGCATAAAATGACCCCTAGTCCTTGTAAAAACCAACACAGTCAGACTACAACTGCCACTTGCCTCAGAGACTACTTTGGGACCCACCCCTCACTACATCACACCTCAGCTCAGGATAAAGTGAGGCAGGTGAGAGAAGAGGTGTACTGGTGTGGAGTCCCATGGTTTTGGTAACGAGATACATCTAGGTGCTGGCTTAAGGGGAGAGTGCTGTGAGAAGGATGAGTGTGGATGACAGCTGAGTGCCCTGAGCCTATGGCTCACAGTGTCCAAGAGTGCAGTACTGAAGGCAGTAAGCCTGCAGAAGATGAGGTCAAGGCTCTATTTTGAGGAGGTATGGGAAAACTCTGTTGTCTTTGAAGCAGGTGCTACTGTCATGTCTTGTGCCAAACCAAGTCAGAGAAATCTAGTGATGGGGTAAAAATCTGGACTCCATGGCTTTTGTACTAAAGTTAACTAACTTCACTTGCAGAAAATCAAATGTGAAGAATGCAAAACCAAGGCTTAGCCCAAGGTTTAATTTCTCTGCTGACTTTTAAAGGCAAATTCTCTCACCTTCTTTCTATTTACATGATATTCTTTTCATGTATTCATTCGCACAAATATTTTTTTTACTGCCAAGGAATATGAGAGTCCCCATTGACTTTGCTGTCAGATACATAATCAATTGGCACACTCAAACCTTCCACCGGTGAACAAAATCACCTGTCAGTTAATATTTTAGACTTGAGCATGAGGTTTGTCGATGGCCTAACACGAGAGAGAAGAAAAGACACTCCCAGAAGATAAAGTTGAGCAGATGTTTCTCTGAGCTTCTAAAAGACTGGCAATCTGTGAATTCTTTATTCCAATAGCATTTTTTGTCAATGTATTTAAAATATGCTTTAGAAGATCAACAGTAGCAAAACCCTAACAGCAAGAACAGGAATATGCTCACCCTTAATTGAAGAAATAACCTTGTATTAAAATGAACGTGTACATAGTGAACAAATAGCACCCTCTGGTTTATAAACATCAAATGAAACACATTCCAGTCTGCATGGCTGTTTACTTCCTCTTGATGTCTTGGTTTCAGTGAGTTTAATGTTAGGACCACTTATTGCACATTAGCATGTGGGCCAAAGTGAACTGTCCTAAGTACAAGAGTCTTGTGAATAAGAAAGATGTTACTCTATCTTACATATAACAGAACTGACTTTCTACTTCCTGTAATATTTGAATGCAAGGCACTGATTTAGCTACCAATAATCCCAGATCTCAAATCATGCACGATGAAATAATGAATTTAAGAGAAGAAAATAGGTAATAAAGAGCATTGTCAGCTAGTAAATGTTTGTGAGAGTGATAAAACATATTAAATTGTTCAACTGATTAAAAAATCAGTAGATACACTGAATATAATTGGAGATCAGGACCTGATGTAGCTCTGAAAATGTAACAAGAAAATATCCATACATTATATCTGCATGCCTACTCCTTAGCCAAGCATAACAGGCAAGATACGAAACCATGATGTTACCTATTTATGTGCTCCTTTAACACTAAAATACATCACAGAATGACAAATTTTGCTTCCTAATGTACGCTGTACTGACACTCCACACTCTCCTTTGCTCCTGTAATTTCTTGTTTTCTTTTTTTTGGAAAGAAGGAAGTGAAAGAACTTTTTTTTTTTTTTTTTATAAACAAGACTGATGATCAAAAAACCAACTGTGAGATAATGTGTTATTTCAGTCAGTTACACATTAGAACATCTAGATTATACAAGAGGTATATTAAATAAAGAGATAATTTAACAGCATTAGAAGTTTAAAAGAACTGTATTTTTTTCCCTTTAGTTCCACTGTCACCTGAGTTTCTTTAGACTTTTTCTTTCCACCAAGAATAAAACTATACACATACATATATATATACGTGTGTGTGTATATATACACATACACATACATATATATTTGAATGCATGAAGTAATTTCTTTACTCCTGCAGATTTTTCTGAAGAATTCTATATGTGAAGTCTATAAAGAGGCTTTGATTTGAGATGCTTAAAAATATAAATAACAAAGAATATGTTCCTTTAAACAGCAAAGAAAGATAAATCCACACCATTTCTCCAAGATAAGGGAAAAATGTGTATAAAAGTAATCTTTGGCACTGAAAACAAGGTCACCTTCTTGAATATCTTCAAATCTGTACAGGAGAGAAAAACTTGTAAGTCAGATCAAAATGGTTTCTGTGTGGTTTCATGTAATGGGTACTGACAATAGTAGCTAGAAAAACAATTGGGATGTTAAGGACTGTGTGACAGCAGGATGCAACACAATAACACTTGATAAAATATTTGATGTTCCATTCCACCCTCTCATGCTTACAAATCTTTTTTCATTACAACAATTCCATAAGATAAAAAATGTAATTACTCATAACATTCTTGAAATCTTGTAAGTGCTCCAAAACTTAAAAGCAACAAAACCCAATCAACGGCAATACGAAAAACAGCAACAAAAGCTGAGGTTATAATACAGTATCAGAAACAGTTCTCTGACTGAAGGCATTTACTGATTTTTTTTGATCTTACTGACTTCACTTTCTCTACTCAAATCCATCGTGATATTTTCTGCCAAAGCCTGATTTATTTACTCAAGTAAATATTCCATCCACTGGGTATTCTTGTGTGGGCTGTCTGACCACAGCTGCAAATTGGCAGGCTCTTTTTCTTCTTTAATTCGTGATGAATGTGTCACTGCATCCTGTAAACACTACTGAGCATACATTCAAGCTTTGTTCTTAGTGAAAGTGGCACTTGAACCCTTGCAGTAAAGATAGCTTAGTTATATAGCACTTTACAGGTATAATAGCTGGTTATGTACTTCTGATATAACACGTTCTTCCAATGACTTAGGGGGTATTGAAACAAATCCCCACTGTGGTCCCACTGCCATTTCACAACATCTTTATGATAAGGAGTGTATTCTGTATTTATTGTACAATACTTGTGCTTTATTGCTGTATGCATTTCCCAGTTGTTAATTTAAGTGCTCCTCTATTATGTAACACATACAATGTTTTAAACTCTAATGGCATCCTATGAGGACTGGCATTAGAAAAGTATCGATACTTCAGATCATCATAATAGTGATACTTGACTGGTTTTCCATGTAAATCCTTTGGGAATGGCCAAAATCCGTACAGGTGAATTTCATCACAAAATCTGGTGGCAAGTGTATACATGAGAAGACCAGTGCTGGGTCGTTTAATGTGCACCTTGTTTGTCAGCCAATAGCTGCAAAGAAAGAAAAAGTGCATTAAGAAACTCGTATAACTTCACGTGAATAAATCCTATGAACTTATTTTATCTACTATGCATTCATTCTCCACTATGAAAAGGTGAAAGTCTCCTTTTCTCTAAACTGAGATCATAATGACACTCTTCTGGTGCACCTTCATTCCTTCTAGAAGAGGTTAAGGGAGACCTTAGCACAGTGTGGAAAAAACCTGGCCAACTAAGAGACTTAGTTCAGGCTTTAATTCCAACACAACATCATGTCTGCAGAAGCTAGAAGACCATAGTTAACCTTCTCAGCCATATCAGGGAACAGTCTCTTGCTATAAAAAAATCTGACCTGCTGTGGTAGCCAATTCATGTGATCAAGTGATCCCTATGCTGAATATTTGATTGGTCTGGTGGTTACTTCACATATTGCTTGTCTAAATAGAAAGCAAATGGAAATGATAAACATAAGTTAAGAATGTAACTTTCAGAAGTCAGTAAAAGAGAAGCTCAATTTACTTCCTTGTGATTAAACACATAAACCTACCTGTTGTTAAAGGCAGTCTCCAGATAAGCAAAACCTTAACACTACTGATTTTTAAAAGGTTTTAAAAATTCACTGGTCTGACTGAGGCTACAGGACAGTTTTCCTGAGCCAGTACCAAGAAGTCTGCTTATGGCTTTAAAAGCAGCAGAGAGTTTTCAAAGACACAAATGGAAACTTAACTGGATTCCAGCACATAGCTCATGTTAGTACCCTCAAAGTCTGTCACCAACATTGTTCTACATCTCTAACCTTTAAAATCAGAACATCATTAAAATAATGCCAGCTATTGCAGGTAAAACACTTCTCCCAGGTCTGATTCAATAGAAAGTACACTAGTACTTGATGAAAATGAAAAAGGTCACTTAGATTCTTAAACCTGGTCATTTTTTTGACTCAGACAAACAACAGCCACGCACACAGCTCCACTGATCGGACTGTGGAAATGTGTGGCTGCAAGTAGGGGAAGTAAGTATGACTTAGCATTACCACACAAATGTAAAACCATCGCAGTGTGCCACTGTACTCTTAGTTGTAGGCTATGAATTGCTTCTACCACAGTCTAGGAAGAAGGTCAAGTGAGGTAAGCCTCACCAGACCACTTAGCCTTGTTTTAAATGGGATTTCAATAAGGCTGAAACTTAAAATTATGCATCCAGAGTGCTATAAAGGCATTAAGAGGAATGTCCCACTCCTCAGTATGAGACAGGACAGCAAAACTGTGCCTTTAGCTTAAAGTATGTTAAAAGCAAAAGATAATATGCAACAGTTATAACCATCCCATTGAAAACGGCCTTTTCAGTTTCATTCTTTGCCAAAACCATAGCTTTGAATCATAGATAGGTGTGCATGTGAAAGCTAGTTTGGTATTTTTGGTGGGTTCTTTGATTTTCTTTGTTTTTTGTTGTTGGCTTTTTTAAATTTTGTTTTTGTTTTGGGTTTTTTTTTGTTTGTTTCTTTGCATTGTACTGAAGTTTATTTTTTGAAAGCTGAAGGACCCTGCAAGAAGGGAACAGTTCTGAGCTTAGTAACTGCTTCTCCAAAGCCAGCATAGGGACAATTTCACTTGGCTGTAAAAACAGGATAGCAAAAAGTATATTTAAGGGGTGAATGCAATTGGGAATGGGTACCTCTACAAATGACACATGCATATATAATTTTTTATTGTCTTCATAAACACCATTTTTTAGACATAACATGCTAAGCAGTTTTCACTCTCATAAACTGCAACTCTAAGACAAGATAAACCAAAGGAGGGACTCCATTCTAGAAAATAAATGTTTATTTATGGAAAAGTTGTTGGAGAAAGAAATCGAAGCACTTTTAGCACTTCATATCACAGATACAGCAAAACAGATTAAAAGCTAATTACTTAATTTTTGTAGAAACTGGTAGCTGTCTCTTGAGAAGTCGGTACTTTAATCTCATGCAGTCATCCATCTAACATTAGTGTTTCTAGCCAAAGAGCAGTCAAAACTGATGCATCTGGTACTACAGGGTACCACTACTATCACTCCAGCTGAATTTCAACCTTCCAGGAATAGGATGCTCACGGCAGAAAATTAAATTAGTAAACAGGTAAATATGAAAAGGACACTACATATTACTTTAGCATTTCTGTCCAGATATAAGCATGTAATGAAGGAATAAGATGCAATAAAGACCCTCTTACAATTTCAGCATATAAAAACATCTATTCTCTTCTGTTATACAAACCAGAAATTTAACTACTTGGTATTTCTTAAAATCTAAAAGATATCCAGAATCTTCTCTCTATATATTGAAAATATAGTACTTGATGCAACTACTATAAAAATTTTGTAACTTGGGATCAATTATACTTCAGATTAAAAAAAAAAAAAAAAGCAACAAATGAAACAGTTGGAGGCACTTAGTGCTCTTCCTAAAGATCATTTATCCCTGCAAATTCCTGGCTCCCATGTCTGCTTGAATTAATAGAATTGTCAAGTGGTGACACAAATCTCAAGTAGTCTTTTGTGATTTTTGGTCTGAAAGACACGTGTCAAATTTTCAGTCACTCAGGTACCTGTTTTAATCTCTGAGTTAAGGCTGCTTAGGGGTGATTGATATTATAGATGCTTTAAGCAATAAGCTTCTTTGTACCTGTTTTTTATTTCTGGAGTATGGAGGGGCTTGACAGCTGGCCTGCAAGCAAAGATGAGTTATTAGGAGAAATAACAATTGATGATTTTCGAGTGTATCCATAGCAAGAAAGAAGACAAGGCCATCAGCATGGAAACAGATTAGAAAAGATACATTAAAATCTTTGTAAGCTAGACTATGTGCATAAGTAGATGTGTATATGTGCCTTATTAAATTCCTGCAAAACTTTTGCCTTGTATTGACGTTAATTGCTTTGCACCAATGAATATAGTAAGTTATTGTGATTTAGTTAATGACTTAAGATCACGCTTTGTTAAGAGTATATAAGCTGGAGAACACGTAGAATAAAAACTTTTTCGTTCTTGGACCCTGATCACATGTGTGTATGTGACGTCCAATCTAATGGTGACACGGGAGTTTTATTATCGCTTTAGTTTAAAGCATAAAGATACTATCCCAACAGACTTTTCTGGGATGCACTCATTTTCTCTTTAACTAAGATTACAGCATGAAGGAAGCAACTAACTATAGAACCAAATGAGAATCTCTCTTGTTTCTCACAACTAATCTCTAGATTTTCACCCATGACCAATTCCTGATTTTCTAGCTGGATACAGCATCAACTTAACTGACAGGACTGGGTGGATCTCACCATGTGAGAAAATAGTCATCACTATGAAGTCTGTAACTGGCCATGCAGCGCACCATCACTCGTTTTCTTGATGCCTCATGCTAAAACAACTCCTTTGTGGGGCCTGAAGGCTGAATTTATTGAAGATTACTGAATGTGCCAATGCATAAATGCTCTTTAATCCTATAATTCCTGTGAATTGAAATTGAGTAGCTTGAATTTAAAGAGATCTCACTTCAAATTACGTTAAAATATGGCAAGATACCATGCATTTAAATTTATGCTCAAAAGTTAAAAGTAATCTCTAGGGTAAGTGAAAAACAGCACAAACAGAGAGTATGTTGAACTGTCTGCAATGAAAGGAAGGTCAGGTCTGTACTTAGGTCCATGTATTTGCAATTTATAAAATTGCTGTTAATAAGTACCATGTTTGCAACAGGTAAAAAATGGGGTAAAAATTTTTTTTACACACTGTAAGAGTAAGGGTCACCATGCTGACAGCAGGGGATTGCTAAAAATGCCTCTTCCATGAAAAGAAGGGGTATTTGAGCAGGTACTGGTTTCTGGAACAATGTCATTGTGCTCCTACTAAAATTCTGTCTATTTTCACCTCAGCTCCTCATCCCAAATCCAAGGATCTTTGCCTTCAAAACTTCTTACCCACTTCAGACATATTAGATAGTGAGTCATAGCCACATGTCCAAGAACTCTTTCACACAGTCCAATATGGATCTCTCTTCTACAATCCTTTCTTTTTACAGAGCATAGACATTTCAAATAGATTTAACATAATTTTAAAATCTGAACAAAGATCTCTTGCATGTTTCACTGTATTTTACATTAAAAAATGAAAATAATCAAAGACATTTTTGGTATTTCTGTAAGTACTAGAAAGAAATATTGTCAATATTAGATTTCTGCCAGCATTATACTTCAGATGAAAAAAATACTTTCTGATGCTTTAAACATGCATGTTTTTTCCTTCCTTTTTATTATTACCTCAATTAAACCTAGTTTCCATATGCAGTTCCACATCATAAATTAAAGACATGTTTACAATTCTGTATGTAAAACTGTATTTTCTGTCAAAGATCCTTCTTTGTTTCCACTATAATACTACAAAAAGCCATAAAAAATTATAAAAAAAATTGATTTTTAATTGAGGCATTGGTACAAAACCTACACTGCTCAGTAATAATGACTTTTAGAAGTATCATGAGATTATTTGTATTGGAAGGAATGTCAGCAGACCTCAGATCTCAGTCCAGTGCCATCCTCCAAGGAGGGCTCTTCAGCCATTGCTGGCTGGGCCTGTGCTCCAGCTGAAAGAGACAGTCTGAAGTTTCCCTCATTTTTGCCTCACGACTGTCACAAGAACAGAGACTGGGACCACTGAAGACCCTAATCAGAGTTCTGGCCTGGTTGAGGTGGATGCCCTGCCAAGTGATTGTTCGCAGCTGTGTCTACAGTGCCATCATGGTTTACTACTTCTAGCAGGGCCTGCCAAGGAATGACTTGTTGTATCTGCTTGTGCCTGCTTCACGACAATGACTCATGAATTTCCCCAGCTCTCAGCCAAATGGACTTTCAGGGGTAACTGGTGGTCCCTCAGAGAAAACCCTTCATCTGCTTCACTACCACCGTGATGGATGGAGATTGAAGCCCCCTCTCAAGGATTGAGACCCCTGTAATCCTAACATGGGGTGGGGAACTGGCCTGATCGAAGCAAACCCGGGTTTTGTTCTCTGGACTAAGAAAACAATGGGTCTTGCTCACTGCTGTAAACATGGACTGTCTGTACCTGTTTTCAATACCTGTTCCCCCTCAGCAATTTCAATAGACTTATTCTTTATTGTATATGTTCCCCCTTGGTGATTACAAGATCTGTTTCCCCCCTCGGCAAAGGACTATAATAGATCCCTCTGTGAGTTAACCAGGACTTTGAGTTTCTCCCCGATGTAACGATTCTCCCCAGGTCCAGACCATCGAGAATTTCGTCCCTGCATTGATAGCTATACCCTTTCCCCTCTTTCTCTCTCTCTCTATCCTTTATCTCCTTTCTCAGTCCCTCTATTGCATTTGCTGTGGTCATTCAATAAAAGGTGTATTTGTCTTGATGAATACTGAAATCCCCTCCGTGTTGTTTCTGCACTCTGACATCAGTTAACAAACCATCATGACCCCCCGCTTGTACTAGCAGATCGTGACACCAGCCCAATCACCTCTGTAGCTCACTGTTTATCTTGCTTCAGCTGGAAAATACTTTTTGTGCTTTAAGGGGGCTCAAAGTTGCTTGAGTGGGAAACTCTGTCTATATTTTAAAAAAGCAATGAAAAAAGTGAAAGTCTGCCCTGGTGAATATGAGATAAATAAATTATTTACAACTGTAAGCACTGTTGTAAATAACACATTTGTCTTTGAGTTTATGGAACTTCAATATTTTGGCCTTTAAAAATACTAAACCTGTTTCTACCAGATCAAAATATCACCTATAGTTAAATATACAGTCAAATCCACCACACTTTCACCTATATCTAGCAAGATATCCACATACTTACGAAAATTGAATGTTCTACTATCAGCATGACTGCGGGGGGAATGTCAATTGAACAGCATGTTGCTACCTGACCATGACTTTTTGCAGCTATTGACAAAAATTAAATTAAGGTAAACACATAAACCCACAGACATCTGTTCTAAAATAGTCAATGTTAAAATGATCTTCTAAGGAGACTCTATTACAATGACTAATACATGCAACAATTGATGCCAATTGTCATTACATTATATGAATGGAAATATATATGGGGAATTCAAATTAAAATTGTTTATCCTGTTACTGTGGAATAGATGACTTCTGACTAAATTAAAACATGACATGTGCTTTCTCATGGCTGTACTCAGAGTGAAGTGTTGTCTCAGACAAAGAAAATCAGATATGATGGGTTACATTAAAATACCAGGTAATTTAGTGTATTTAGCATCTTTATTCTCCTTATTTCCAAATTCCATTAGATGTCATAGCATAAAGAGATTCAGAATCTGGCTGCGTATATTTAAATGGATTTTGAATTCCTTGTTCTGGACAGGGCTGAATCTGAGGAAGCATGTATGTTGAAACTCCGAATAGCTCAAAAGACAATATAACAAGCTCTGTTTCTTGAGATATCCAAGCTGATCTCCAAGCATACCTAATTAACATACCTGGCTGTCACTGAAATTTTGTTCCTTTTATAGACAGAGAGAATATTTTTAAAAAGAGCTTTCTGAGAAATCATATATGGTATTTGAGAAGTTAAAATATTAACATTAATAGGAAGTTAGGGGAAAAAACATTCTGAAAGATAACAAAACAATTAAGAGTGTCTGTGTGAGAAAGTAGAGGATGTCTTGATAACACTTGCTCAAAAATACTTCAGAACAGGACAAGACACAGAGTAAAGCAACATATGCTATTAGAAGAATAAAGTAACTTCTGTATGAGGATGGAATAGCTTGAAAAAGAGACAACTAGATGGGAAGATGGCAAAACACTCCAGAATTATGAAGTGGTGAAGGTGGCAAATAGGAATTTAATTACTATTTTAACATAAGCCCTGTACAATTTTAATTTAACATTAAAATTAACTGACTCAGTAAAGTCATTTATTAGCAGGTCTGAAATAAACGGATGAAAGTACTTTTTACACAATACAACACTGAACTGGGAATTCAAGGCAATAGGATGTTTGGATGCCACTGGCCAACTGACTAAAAAACTCATAACTTGTCAACATTCACAACCCAGCTTGTCAACATACACAACCCAGTGGTGCAGATGAAACTCCTTCTCAAAGGTTTGCTAAGCTGCTGGTGATGCATATATCCCAGGGTAATCTTTCCTCTGTTTATAACTTTTCTTCTACATTTTTGTGTTGGCACTTGGCACTGGTAAGACTACAGACAATAAAGGGATCTCTTACATAGCCACTTTTTTGTTCTTGGACCCAACATCTGTTTTCTAAAGAAAATGTTAGGGCATGTATCTTCCGCAAATTCAAAGAACAAATCCTTTCCTTGTACTTTCTTGTCTTCAGTGGGATTAATCACACCAATGACAGAACAACTCTTCAATTTGCCCTCTCAATTTATGTGAATATTTTAATTAAAAATGCACTATTTTTCTTTTTCTTACTGAGATATGCTTTGTGCAGAATGCTGCACAAGGAATCTAAAGTGTGAAAGAATTAAAAGTGTGAACAACACAGAAAATACGACAGCCAGCACAAAAGCACTGCTAAGTGCACAAGATCTACTTGAAAGTTTTCAGTGTACAATATTTTCAAAGAGCATGCATAGAAAACCTTTTTCATTAAAAGGAATAATGCACTTTATGAAGAGCTGAAACTCCATCAGAGCTCTACCCAAGGAGTCAAGATTCTGTTCTGATCTGCCTCCTTAGTAGTTACAAATGTTCTCTGTTTTGAGCTGAATGTATCACACTACAGAACAACAATGGAAAGGAAAGGCTACTTACTTATATTTCTATGAAACTTGCCAAGAATATCCATCAATATGTTTTAAAAATTATTTAAGCCCTCAGTAATCCATTTACATGAAAAAGAGACCTGAACCTTTGCCAGTAAATATGGTTAGTTTTCTACTGCATAGAGACTGAAACGTCTACCTTTGCTTCAGAGTCATGAAAGTCATCAACTGGCATTCTAGCACAGTACATGCCTCTGCTAAAAAGGCATGAGTTGCTCACTCAACTCACACACAAAACCATTTTCATGAGTGGAACATAGCTCAGTTTTAGAAGAACTCATCTATAAATAATTTGAGATTACAGTTGCACTATATGTGCACACAGACACATAGCAAAGGTGCAGCAAAACAGACCTAGAGTACATTTTACAGGCTCAGAAAGTCAAGAGAGAAACCTGTGGAGAAAAGATTTTCCTTTCTGACAGATCAGCTCCTTACTGGAATATGATGGAAAGAGATAGATCTTCCAGTGAGGTGTTCTATGGCTATCTTATTTCTGTGACATACATGGACAATAACATATGCCTATTGTGCAGATAATGGAGCACATAGAATTCTATGAATTAGAGAATCACAGAATTGATTCAGTTGTGTGAGACTCTTAAAGATCAACTAGTCCTCTCCCCCTGTTCTGGGCATGGACATACTTGGTCCATGGTCACTAGACCAGGTTGCTCAAAGCTCCATCCAACCTGGCCTTGAGCAATTCCAGTGATGGAACATCTACAACCTCCCTGAACAATTTGTTCCAGTGTCTTAACCCCCTCATGATAAAACATTTCTTCCTTCTGTCTAATCCAAACCTACCTTCTTTCAGCTCAAATCCACTGTCCTTTGTCCCGTCTTGGAGAGATTGGTAAAAAGTCTCTCCCTCTCCAGCTTTCTTGTAGGCTCCCTTCAAGTACTGGAGGGCCACAGTAAGGTGTCCCTGGAGTGTTCTCTTCTCCAGGCTCAGCAAGCCCATCTCTCTCTGCCCTTCCTCAGAGGAGGGATGCTCCAGCCCTCTGATAATTTCTGTGTCCCTGCTCTGTACCCACTGCAACAGGTCACCGTCTTCTTTCTGAAGTCCCCAGAGCCAGATGCAAGACTCCAAGTGGGGTTTCAGCAGAGCAAAATTGGGCAGAATGAACTCCCTCGACTTGCTGGCATCGGTCCTTTCGATGCAGCCCAGGACACAATGGCTTTCTGTGCTGTGAGTGTGCATTTCCAGCTCATATACATATGAAGACATGTTAATGTTTCCTTCAGGTTAAGAAATCCTAATCACTCAAAAAACATTTTCTAAAATCAATTTGTAGCCATAAACTAGAATCCACCAGTGATAAACTTGCATTGTTGCAGCAATTTTTTCTTTTACTACCCACACAGACATTAAATTAATTAACTGCTTTCGCAATTATAAAATGAAAGTCAATGTGCCAGTGTGTAATTTCAAATCAATCTGGTTTTGATTAACCTGAATCAAGTAAACTATTTTTATTCGAAATTTGTTGAAAACTCCTAGCACTTCTAGGCTTTTTTAAATTCCCTTTACAGTTCTAATAGTTCTAACAACTATTTATTATTTTGTGTATTTTTATCTTGTTCCATGGAACCATTTCAAAATATGGAAATATTAAGAACTAAGATAAAACCTTAAAATGTTGGAGAACATTTGAATAGTGTGACTGGTAGATGTAAAAGTGGTGATCAAGAAGCATGCGTGACTTTACGAGGATATGAAATGTTTTTAGACAATACATAAACAATCAAATCTAAGTGACATACAATATCTGTAGCAATATACAGTAGCAATGATAAAACACAAAAGAGAGAGTATCTGATAAACTAGTAAGAAAAAGAACCATCAGGTTGAATATTGAATATAAGCAGCTATTTGCCATAATTTTATAGTCCTCATTTCTCCTTTGTTTCATTCCTTCTGCATGAAACCTCAGAAGATAAACTATTTACCTATGACTATGATTAAAAAAGCACAACTACAGAAGAAAAAGCCTTGTCTGGAAAAGTTGTGTGGGATTGCCATTCTAGAAAGCACACTGGACCAATTCTAAGAATAGAACCTATTTATAAAAGTAAGTAAAAAGAATGCAACTATATTTAAAATAAATAGGGCTACAAATGGTTTCAGAGGGTGTCAGTGGCTTTTTTTTCCTCTTGTACAGGTAGTAAATATTACTTCTTCTCTGCAAAGGGTACTGGTATTAGTTTGGATTAAACAGAAACAATGAAGCAAAGGGATGATTCATAAACAGATTGAAGATGGCACAACAGTATTTTTTTCATCTTACAAACCTAATTTTCTACTCAGGAAAACAGGATTACCTACCACCATTCCACACACAGAAACTTATGAAAAGGTGGGAGAGATAAGCTTGAAAGTAGGCAAAAGTGACAGGCAAAATCCTCCAAAAGTATAGTGTACAGAAAAGCTCCAGCAAACATGAGAAGGCAGTCACAGGAAAGAGATATTTTCAGGTTTTAGGACATTAATAGCCTAAGCTTATATTTTTACTCATGTTTGTGCTGGGTCTGTTTTAGAAGTAGACTCTTCCACTGAAGAAAAAGTTTGGCTGTGAATGGTAACAACTGCTAGAAAGAATTCCTCTGCACTCCACTCATTTTCTAGGGCTCCTTTTTCACCTACGGGTGGTACATGGCTGCTGTTCTGGAAAATTTTGTGGACCTAGAGGTTGATACAGAGCACAGCAACTGTGATGGATGTGGCTGGTGAATTTCCTTGGCAGGGATTTTGTCTGTGGCATCAGGGGGGTTGTTATGGGCAGCCATCCTCAAGCTGAATGACAGTAACACAAGCCTACTCTGTGACCTCTTCTATTTCTGGAGCTAAACTGAGAAATCTGAACCCAAGAGTATAACCCACCTGACCCACAGGGGCAGTTCTAATAGGCAGAGATCAGGCAGGATGATAAATAAACAGCCGTTTTTCTATCAGCCTTATTCCCTTCCTGAAAGTACCCTTATTATATTTCTTAAAGTAGCTATTCAAGCCTCAAAAAGACTATTGAGGCAGTCCCTTGACAGCAAACCTTGATAATGGCTTATGTCAGCAAAGGTAACAAGAAATGAATTTGACCCATGTTCTGCACAGTAACTTGGTTATACAGAGTCAATGTCGTTGGGTGTGTAAAACCAAATGTTTATACTAATCTTGAACTTCTGTGCTTTGTCAAAATGTGTCCTGGCATTCTGACTTCTTCTGGGAATTGGTGAGGATGTAACAAAAATTACATTATATTCCATTAAAAATTACCACCAAAAAAATCTATCTCTCATGCCAAAGACAGGCAAATGGAATGAAAGAGGAATTTGGTTTGTAAAAAGAGTGCAACTGATGGGATAAAATTCTTCAACTGTATTAGTGAAAGCTTGTCTGGGAAAGCCATGTCAAATTAACAACATGGAAAAATCTTCAGTTTGAGCAAAGATATAACAAAATCAGTTTAAGGATGGTAGACTAAAACAGAACTGTATAACCTTAGTGCAAAGTTGTAACAGTAATGTGTACCAGTGTGACTGGGACATTGCTAAGTGCTTTGAAACACACAGGTAACTTCAGATTAAATTCATAAAATATGGATTTCAAAGACTTACATTAATTTTTAATATTTTACACCATAAAATTAATAACATAAAGTGTTAATTCTTCATATTTTATGAAGGCATTACAACAGCTTATAATTGATTAGCATTTTTCCTATGAAAATTTGAACAGAATATTATTGGAGGGCTGTAATTAAAATTAGTAACTTGCCTTAATTCTAGCTTTCACCATTACATCTAGTCTTTCCTACTGAGTGAATATCTGTTCTTATGCTAGTGGCCAATTAATATATTTCTGTAACAGAAAAAAATCCCATCAAACTAATTTTCTCTCTTTTCAAAACAATGCAAATACAGTCATGTTCAGAAGAAAAATCTAATATATGAAGAATAGGAATAAAATGCAGTGTCCACTATGCATAGTCGGGAATCAGGAAAATAATAATGGAAGGACCCACTCAAATTGTTAATTTCTGCCTTTGATCACTTCAGAATAATTTATCTGTTGCCTAGAACATCAATTCCACAGGTCTGTATTATTGAAAGCCCATTTTCTAAAAACAAATGATCACTTACATCACCTGTTAAATGTACCCTAAAAAAAGAAAAAGCTTGGTAGGAAAAGTTGTGTTGAATTTTCATTCTGGGCCCAATCCTAACAAAACAGTTATAAATGTAGGCAAAAGAAAACAACTCCATTTTAAATAGGGCTACAAAAGAAAGACGATCCCAGGATGAGTCCTCTGCCCTTATCTGAAAGCATTTCATTAATGGCACTGATACTGAAAGAAATGTTGATAAGTGCAGCCTATAAATTTGAGAATATGCTCAGGATGCTCCTTGCTTACTGGACTATAAACAGTTTTAAACAGCTTTCAGCTTGTGTCAAACTACCCTTTACAGCTGAAGTCAATAATGCCTAACACCAGCTCTGGATACAGTAAAACAACATGTTCATTGCTATGCTACTTGTTAGACATTTTGAAATTCTTGAAGTTCTCTCTATATAAATACATATGAAATATATTGAAGCTCTATATAACTTCAGTTACATAGAAGAAAATCTGGTCTGTTTTGATTTAATAAAAATAATTTAATAATATTAGTTTAATTTAACTAAAGTCTTCTGTTTAGAGATTATTACAAAAAATGCATTACAGGACCTTAAATTTGATCAGTGAAATGAACCAGAACAGATTAATCGGATATAAAAGCTATTATTTTACTTTCCGTCTTGGAGTGATTTATGATGATAGTCTATTCCATGATCCTCTGCTTTACGCCCAGAAATGGCTGCTGTATCTTTAAGGCTCAGGACTGGGTATGTGCAGGGCAGGGGACTGGGGAGCTTATGGGGGGTTTTGGTGGGAAATTTTGAGGACTCACTGCGCACGTGTTCCATGGCTCTGTGAGGTTTGGTTCTGCTTGGCTAGCTCGGTTTTGTTGGTGCAGGCAAAAAGCTTTTTCTTTCCCTGGCTTGAAGAAGATGCAGTAGAAATCTTTTATCTGCCTTGAGGTGAACTCAACAGATGCAGGTCTGAGAACGGAGTGGGACTAGCAGGAGCAGGGCAGCCCCAAGCCTCAGGGAGCCAAGGGAGAGAAAGAGGCTCCAGACCAGTTTTTTCGCCTGTCATGACTGCTGTGGAGAGGAGGTCAATACCAAAGAGTCACCAGGTTTTTGCCTCCTGCTGGAACTCCTCGTGGAAGCTCCACTTCCCTCAGAATGAAAGCTAGTGCTGCCTTGAACCATGTGTTGGGAAGAGGTATTTCTCCCATATTTTCCCCATTTTTCTGGCATTTTTGGGTTTTCATTCCTCTGTCAGTGTGGGGCGGAACACAAGTTCTGATGGTTCGGTGTTATTTTTCTTCCTTGCATTGGAGGCATTTTGTTGTTAAGAAATCATTGGGGTTTTTTTCACTTTCCTCTAGTATTAATTTTATACTGGTGCAGGGGCATTGTTGAAACTCTTTAGAGGAGACGACTCATTACAGTGTGTCCTCTCTTAAATTTGTCTCAGAAGTGAGACATCATCATAAACCCCCATGGTTCTCATTGAATTAACCAACTGATAGAAGCAGACTTCATACAAATAGAAGTATATTACTTCAGTAAATGAAGGAGGCAGAAGTTACTCCTTTACCTGCAGAGGTTACGCAAAACCGCTGAGCAGTCAAAAACATTCACTGAAGCACGTACAAGCGTGTGTTGAAGAATGTGTTTGAACAGAAACAATTTGCTGCATCCCAACTTCATGTGTAACTCAAAGTGGCAGATTCCCTTACAAAATCCATTAAATATGAAAAACACAATTGAATAATACAGGAGTCCACATACCAAAGGACCTGTGTCTTTAAAGAATGAATGAATGCTCACATTCTGCTGAATTCTAGCTCATTGCAAACAATACCAACCAAAATGCCCATTAAATAGCAATGGGATGTGACTGGAGTTCTGCCAAACCCATCAACCGGTTTCACAAGGACATGCAATATACGAAGGAAAAAATTGTTTTTAGTCATTTCTACAATCCATCAGAAACAAATACGACACCTATGTGTAAGGCTTCAGATCCCGTTACTGATTTTACAAGCAATAACTTCCCAAGAGAAATTTCAAAAGTAAGAAGATTATTGGATGTTTTTACTCCACAAAGAATTTCTGTCTTTAGCTTGCTTTCTGATCTGACAGCCTTCTGCATCATCTTCTCTTCTGACTATATACAAGAGGAATATAGAGAAAAATGAAAAAAGACTTTGCCATTATTGGCTAGTATTAAAAAAAATAGAAACATGTCCTCTATATTGTACAACTTGCTTTATTTTCACAAACTTTAAATCTGCACTGCATCAGTAGAGGCATACAGTAGGTAGGTATCTACTATTTTACACTTTATTACTGCTGTTATTTATCAAACAAAGAAAAAAAGGAATCCTGAACCAAAGCATATACCCACTTCACTAGACTGAAAGATTAAACAAAGCAAATTTAGAAAAAGAAAAAAAGAGGTTGTGTAAATGCATTTAGAATTATTTTCAAAGGAAATAGTTATCACATTATGGGTTAAAGCCTTTAAACAAAATCTGAGCTTACTGCTACTTACAAGGCTATCTTTTTATATTTTTAGTGGCTTCACTAAGTTACCATCAACCATGTAACCAACAGTCATCTAAAGTGAGATCTTCTGTCTGAATTCAAGCCACTCAACTTTAAGTCATTAATGCTATAGAAATGAAATGTGTTTATATATTGGCACATTTCCCAGATATTCTGTGCCCAGAACTTGCTTTGCATATTATGAACAAGTTTATTTGAATTTGAAAACAAAATGAATTTGAAAACAAAACTAGAAAGACACATTTACTGTTCTCTTTCACCTCTGCTTTAGAGAATGATCATCATACCACAATAGCAATGATGGCTTAGCAATCTCATGAGTTAACTCAAGGAGATCTGAGGCATAATTTTGTGCTCTTCACCAGTCTTTATGTATTATCCTCGCTTGTGAGAAGCCTACTGTTCTTTTAAGAGATTCATTTGGAAAAGATGTTTGCTACTTACATCTTCAGAGAGCTGACATATATGCAGGAACCAAATCTTCCTCTATCCATATCTTTTCAAACCTGTTTTCTCTCTCCTGAATTCATCCAGTTCATTTTCTAATAGACTCCAGAGCCAGCAAGCATCATCCCTCTGGATCTGCTCCCACTGTGAAACATCCCTTGGGGAAACCCACAAACTACAGCAAATAAACTCTTCTTTGGAAACTCACGACAAACTCCTTGTAGGCAACAGAAATCCTAATTGCCACCAGAACCAAGCCTGCATTTTTTTTTCCAGTGCCAGCATGCAGCGATACTCCTGCAGCAGGCTGAGCTGTCCCATCTCCTTGGCACTCATTTTTTGACAGCACAGCTGTGCTCCCAGGTTTCACACACCCAACACAGCTTCCAGTGGATGCCTTTTAGAGTGAAGAACACACTGCAGCATGGAGGGAGAGCTTATCTCCTTCACATTGTCTTTATCAGACATCAGGATTTCTCTTTAGTGATTTGTAAATGACTGCTAGCTTTCCAAAGGAAGATAACACTGAGATTATTTTCTGAAACCTTCTTGTCATCAAGAGCCATGTAAACCACCTCTTTCCTACTGCATTTCAATTCTCTGTCCATTACAGACTAAAAGGTGAAAAAGGCAAGGCCTCACCTGTAAAGTTCATGCCACACATGAATCTTTCTACAGCCTCGTTAGCCCATCTGTATGTTACATTTCATCTGAGGCTAAATAATTTGATACAAGCAGAAGCTGTGCCACCTGTTGGTTTCAGTATGACTGTGAAACACCCATTTACTTCCCCTCTGCCAATTCTGCTAGTGGGTGTGTCCACACTTATACTAAAATGAAAAAAAAACAAAACCAAAGGAAGCAAAACCGCCCACCTTGTGGGCATCCAAAATGTTCTGAAACCAGGGGCTGTACTTATTTTTGGTATGGCCCTATCTCAGATTCTTTTACAGGTCTTCTTTCTTGCAAAAGAAAATGATTACTCATTTTCTTTGGAAAGTCCCCTGTATCGCAGAGGTAGACAATAAAGTAAAAATAAACGTGAAATGAAGAAGCAAGTTCTAGCAAAAACTTTGCTAAGTGCATTTTCTCCGACTACTTTACTAAAGATATGATACAAAAATGCAAATTATGAGACTTGCTTCCACTAAATACAGACTAGAAAACATCAATAAGCTGTTTCTGCAGTGCTCATGAAGTATAGGAACTGTAACATTTCTATCCAGAAATATTGCTTAAAAAGTTAGAAATGAAAGGAATTCTCTTTTACACATTACAGAAGTAACTATTATTTTCCTAATTTTTGCTATGGCCTATTAATTCACCTGCTGAAGACAGAAGGACAAAGCTCAGAAAAGGACTTCAATACAGCAGTGTTATAGTATTGAATTCCTAACGTGAATCCAAACAGCACTAACCTTCCACACATGTGCAGATAGGTCCTCATGACTACAAATGAGGATAAACATCATACCTAAGAACAGGATTGACAGAAGCAACTTCTGTCAACTGTTGAAAGAGACACACAAGACAGTGAAGAGGGACAGAGACTTCTATCTAGAATGGGATGGAAATTAGTACTGGTGACAGACTTCAAATCTCATTCCATCCAAAACACATGCACTACCAGCATCTTCCTCAACTATGGTGAGCCTTCCAACAGCAAAGGAGCACAATCCAGATTTATCACCCAATGAAGCAGTTATTTTCTTTGAAAACATGTTCTGTTCTTAAAACATCACACCAGGCATGTCAGCATTGACCTAACCCTCACAGGGGTCTGAAACAGAGCAATGCTCACCCTTTTTCTCATGTTCTAATTCTTTGATGTAAACTGAAACAGGCCAACAGGCTTCCCTTAGCCTCTGAAAAGCCTATACATGACTTGTATATCAAATACACAAATTCCTTCCCTCACATGGGGGCCTGAAACTGCCCAGATGCTCTCACTCCCCTCCCCACTCCTCAGTGTGGTGGGAAGAGAACAGGAAGAGCAAAATCAAGTGAAGTCAGGAATCAAGATAAAGACAGCTTACTGGCTGAATGAAAGAACCGCCTCTCACCTTCTTATTCTGCTACCACAGTTGTACTGCTTGCTGCGCATGATGCTAGATTGAATGGCATTTCCATTGGTAACAGGGAAGTTACCTCAAACAGGCAACAGTTTGAGGCTGTGCAAGTGCCATTCAGGTGCAGCCAAAACACTGGTGTGTTATTAACAACTTTTTACCCACAAATGGAACACACAGCACCTACATTTTGGTACAAATGTTTGGGAAGAAGGAAGTAGCCATTAGTCTTAGACCTTGGTAACTCTAGAAAAAACATCCCCACATACTTCTTAGTGCTTCTGATCTGAAACACTTAAACCTCTCCCTGTATACCATCAAGAATTCAGAGACTTCAAACAAATCCATTTAAATATTCTTGAAGGAACTCATATGCATTAAAAAGCAAGGCTACAGAAGACACTAAACCAAACTGCTCCTTCCTACACTGACACCACTGTTTACATTTGTGCCAGTGTATTATTTCACTGAAGAACCACTCATGTTAACAGCCCAATGACTTGAATTGACAAAAGGAAAAGGCCAAACCATATAGTGCATACAGCTATAGCTTTGTTCACTTATTTCCACATCACCTCAGTAGTTAACTAAGCATTTGAAGAAATCTATTACTGGCTGGATGCTTAATACAACCTCTCCTCACCACAGAAGATCAGTAAGATTAAAACTAAATGCACGCATGTTTAAAAACTCTAAGAAGGCGTTACAATCAAAATAAAGTAGAATTTTTATTATTGTCTTATCTTGGAAACACCACTTTAAAAAAAAAGGAAGGAAACCTAACAATTTTCTTATGCATACATGTTCTAGACAGAATCAACAGATAGTTCATCTCATGTGTCAAAAAAATCCCAAGAGAAGCTACTCTCAATTCTATTAATACTATATGGCCAACCTCGCTCTCTGTGGATTCCTGTCTTGTTACGAGTTCATCAAAAATAGACTACAAAAAATGTTTCTAGTTTGCTTCTCCATAGCACAGCTACAGATTTTTTATGGGAGTGTGAAATGATCAAATGGGAGTTATAACACATTTTTATGGTTTTCAGAAACACAGGTGTTATGTAAAGGAAAATAAATAAAAATAACCTAAAATCGAAAAATAATATAGTAAGTACCCAAATAGTTTTCAAATAAATATAAATTTACATATACACTGTATGAATAAACAATGTGTTACTCCCTGCTTAGCTCCTAGGAGTCATTAGTGTTAGTTAGAGTGTTATTACTCATGGTAGATAACCTAAACAACAAAACTTGGAAATGGAAAATTTCATTCCTATTCTTTCTTATGACTAATTCTATTGCTGTCCAGTAGTTGAAACGTGAAATTCAATCTGGGAAGAGTAAGTTTTATAAGTGTTAGGTAGTGTTAGGCAACAATGCAGTTACCTCAGTAAGAGATGAAACCATCCCCCCAAAACAAAAACTTACATAAGTGTATTGTCAAAAGGTATATAAGAACAAAAAAAAAAAAAAAAAAGGATAGCAATATCCCTATTATCTCGGTTTACCTGGCAGAATGGACCAGGGAGTGAAAAATATAAAACAGCAGTTTAGTGCACTGTCAGTTCTACTTTCATGTCCTCTATTTCAACTGTGCTAGCCTCCAATTAAAACTCTCAAAAAGTAAGCTATGTCTTGAGAGACCTTGCTAAATCTTTTAGAAATGTGATAAAATAGAAGAACTTGTGCAAAGGAAATAAAAGCTCATCCTGTGAAACTTTAAAACAAGATCAGGGCATATCCTTAAGAGACACAGAGTGTTGCTGCTCTGGAAAGCAGGTGCTAGACTGAATAGTCAACCCTGGAGTGTCGCCACTTCAAGAACAGGAACATCACTTCCTGCTCCCCACACAGGACAGGATACTGGGATTAGATGAACAACTTTACACAATAGATCAGGTTCTTAAAATCCAAACTAAGCGTCTTCCCATTTGTTTGTATAACTTAAACAAAGCCAGTTCCAAGGATACCTTAGGCTAGGGCACAAGGGTACTTAAAATGTAAAACTCTTATTTTTAACATCCACATGTAGAAAAAACAGGATCATATTCCACTGAAAAGTAGCTAGTGTGAATTTTTTTGCCAGTATTCTGAATATTTATATACATGATGCAAAAGACACAGTCAGTTTATAATTAGAATTCTGTTTTTAGTGTAGTGACCATTTTTTTCCCCTGAAGTGATTTATTCATCCATGTATCCCAAAACATCTTTTTGTAATAAATACATTTTGGCACTTTACTGAAAATGGAAGTCTGTTAGCAGGAAGAAAATAAACAGAAGTGTTTATAGATTACTCACAGTAGTTGTTTACCAGTACAGAGCTGCTGGAGAACTACTTAATTTCTGCATGTTTCAGTTTCTGAAAGTATTTTCTCTGTAACTCCTGGAGTAAAGAACTCTGAAGATGTGGTAAAGTTACGCAAAAGGTCACTACATCCAAAGAATAGCTGTTTGTTCTGACTAATAAAGAAAAGGAGACCCTGCACTGCGAAGTGACCATAAATAGGTACAGCATACTCCTTACATAGACAAAATTCAGAAATTTCAGTGGGAGTTCTGCCATGTTTAATGCAGGATAATACTGCTCTTTGACAGGCAAGATCAAGGAGGAAATAAATAGAGCACAGGCAAATCCCACAGGATGTCCACACAATTGTTCCTTACCCAGAAGATGAAAAGGAATCTAATGTGAAGCAGTTTCAGTGATACTGCTGATGAGTGACTAATAGTTCAAAATATTCAGTTTCCTGCTGGCTCCAGTTGGAAGAGCAGCCAAGAAAACATTCTTACACATCAAGATGAGCGTGAGAACTTTGTTTTGTGGATTTAGGAGAGGAAATACAAGAAAAAACTTCACAGAAAACTAGCTTAATTTGAATCTGTATAGCTTGTCAGGGCAAGGGGGTGGTGGTGGTCAGCCTCTTCAACAGACATCTTCAAATATTCACCAGCAGAAGCACGAAAAAATAAAAAGAGTTGTGCAAAGCTCTGGGAGTTAAATGACATCTGCTCAATGTACCAACTACATGATCAGTGTCAGGAATCCTCTCTAATCCCTCGATGGATCCATGAGGTGGGATCCATAGCAGAACGTCCTGCTAATCCTACTTTTGAGTTTCGTTGTCTGCCACCAGTAGAAGTATGATCTGGACTTTAACCCCAGAAGGCTCAGTTCCTGTTTGCCTACTCTTTAATCCACATTCAATTACAGCTCTGCTACTGAGACAAGCCTTTATACAGACACTTTCCACTACTCAGAGAGTATAATTTCATTTGGAAAGTATTACTACAAATAATCCTAATGAAACAGTTCAGCATTAAATCTCGGCCTTCTTAATAAAGTTTGGGAAATTAGTCATTGAAGTCTATAAACAGAAGTTATGTGGTTTATTCATTATAATTACTTTATAATTAAACTTCTTGGCAGTGACATTAGAGAGCAAGTAGATGTTTTTAATCAGTTAAGATGTTAATTTAAAGATCTTAGTTCCATCTTGAACTCTGCCTCGTTTATTTTGTCAATATGTGCATAGTGACATTAAAAGTTCCATAAATTAACTTTTAGAGACACTTTGGGAGAAAAATCATGCTATGTCTCCCAAATCACTCTCAAAATCTCATATTCAAAACTTACTGAACAAGAAGTGAAAAAACAAAATAGAGAAAGATGATCACAGGTAACCACTTGAATTAAATCTACTGAAGAAAAAAAAATCTGAATACAGTGGCCATTTATGATACTAGTAATAAAAAAATAGTTATTCTGCTGGACCTTGTATGTATATAATCTGGTTTTAAAACCTAAAATCCTTCTGAGATTATAGAGGAGCATCCATCACTCACAGCAACTTTATAAAGCATGAAATCAGTAAAACAGTAGTTTTTTTTTCCAATACCACATTACCTTCTTTTTAACCCAAAAAGTGCATAATGGACAGAAAAAAAAGTTTCAAAAATTATCTCAGAATGCAGTCAACTGATCAATAGAGACTGTGTGATCACCAGCAACTCTGGAACACAGCTCATAACGTTTCTTTCATTAAAAGAGAAGGGAGAGAGTGAGAATTTAGGTGCAGTGCTGTGATTCTGACCTGTTACTAGATAATCTGACCTGTTACTAGATAAAACACTAATATAACTTTATACTGCATTAGAAATAAAGAATTTGGCCTCATTAGATCAGAAGTCTAAGAAAATTAATGTTCTGCCCTTAGAAAGTGCCTAACACCATATGCTTTAAAGGTTAATGAAGGAAAAATTTGACAGTTTGATGCATATCAAAAGGAATACGGACACTTTTAAAACCTTGAGCCTGCACCCTTCAGCATAAGATATATTTGTATTTAACATGTCAGGTTGGAACCATGGACCTTACTGATTATTAGATAAGAAACTATTTCACCCAAAATTCATCATATCTCCATATTTTAATATAATTGTAGGTTCATTAAATCAAAGAGTTCTTGATATCAATTTAAATTTACTGTGGAGTTTAAACTGCAGATTCAACAATTGCACAAATCTATGCAGTCATATCAGATGACAGTGCTAGGTATAATCTAAAATACACTTAATCCAAATTTTCAACAATTCAGATGGCAGAGCTTTTGTTGCCTCATTCAGAGAGACAATGTACGTACTAATACTTTTTTTAAGACAAAGCCCCCTAAAGGACCTTCAAATTGGCCAGTTAAAGACTGCACATTCTGAATTACTGTTGGAACCCAGGATACCCCTCTGGGTGCCCTGGATGGCCCGAGCCGCTGGCAGGTGGCTCTGGGACCCTGGCAGAAAGCCAAAGACACCTGGGATTTCAATCTTAGTCCATGGAGCAAATTACCAACTTTGTATGAAGAATTACAAGTCACAAAAGTTTAGTAGCACAACAGTTGTCACAGGGTGAAAAATAGAATTTTGGGGATTTTTAGAATGGAGGTTTGAGGTCCCAAGATGGAGGGAATTGGGCGTGCCTTGTCCTCCTCCCTTCTTCTTCATAGCCTCCATGATTTGGGTGATGTTGGCACTTTTAGATTGGTTTAGAATAGAAGCTGACTGTCTAACATAGGTGATAGCTATTGGAACATAGTTGTAAATATAGTACACATAGTTTTTAGTACAAAAGATAGCACCAGCCCGGGAGGCGAGCAATGTGCCTCGGACTGACCTGCTGAACAGATCTTGGCAGACCAGAGAAAAAATGTTTTAGATAAGAAATAATAAACAACCTTGTGAACCAGAGCCGAAGAACTCCGACTCTTCCTTCAACCATCGGGCTGGGACTCTCGGGGTCATTCTGACCACAGAGACCCCGAGAAATTACCATTCATATTTGATAATTTTACCCCGATTTAGGTAGAAATTAAAACTGTTGTTTGTAAACCAGAAGCAATCTCAGACAGGTTTATATACGCATACAAACAACCATAACTATGTACTACAGACATTTTGAATACTTGAAAATTCTACACAATCATGGCCCATAAATAGCTAAAGTCTAAATGTCTAATGAAATGGAGTAACTCAGTAATAAAGTAATGGTTTTCTGAGGGATTCCTTAATTTCACAGGCAACAGATTTTTTTTCTAGTGCCAGAAGTGCATCACAGAGGGAATGCAGCAGTTAATCTATGAGACATAGCAAAATATCCTGAAGAATAATTTATGCCTAAGCTTTACTCTCATACTACATTGAGATAACGACTCAAACATCCCTTCTAAATTTATCTCTGCTGCTGTAACAGTAAGAACAGCTACACAGTCAGTAACTGGTGTACAAGCCAATATGCTTTACTTTACACTTACAAGTACTTTCTAGTACTTTAAGGCAACTTCCTACACCCCATAAACAGCATTCATTTCAAGGAACTCAAGCTGAATATTACCATACTGTCATAATTTGATGTACGAACACATTGCATTACCATCATCTTTTGAATGATTTTCAGGCACAGACCTATATACTTTCAGCACAGACCTATATATAATAGTTACAAAGACATTGGAGACCTCATCTGACAGTTTTGTTTCATTATGAGGTTAAAAAGAAAAATATCTGCTTAAAGCATGGATACATCTTTTTTCTAATAAGTGTTTCATTAACATTTTCAGTGATTATGATCAATGTTTTTGAATTGCCCAAGCATCTGGCCAAATTCAAAAGGAGAAAGATTGCTCCAAATCCTAAATATTTTATGAAGGAGCTTAGTACTTTCAGATCTGCCAGGCTTCATTATTTACAGGGTTGCTTCCTTACCCCTGATGCTGTTTAGATTGTATATTTTATCTTCACAATTGTTTCCCAAGGAAGACATGTAGCACTTTCATTGTATACTGAATTCAGACTATTTTTAAGATTAGTTTATCACAAAATGATGATACTTTTTTTTACATAAAAAGTGCAATTGGAAAAGTTATTGTGCAAATGCATTTCAGTTGTTTGCATCAGAGCTGGCTAAATGAGTGGCCAGCATTTATTACCAAACAAACCTGTCATAAATGCAATCCATTACATCAATATGGGAAATACCATGCTCATTTTGACACTCATTTTTTTTTCTGCCTGCTAGGAATTCTAGTTATGATTTCATTGTGCTGAGGACAGACCAGTCCTTTCCATACACTTACCCTCTGACAGCATGAATAAGTCTCAGTGATGGATAGGCAGTTCTCACTTTCAATTTATTCTTAAGGATTAATGCATTAACCCACTCCACATGCTTCTCTCCACCTTTGACCATGAAAGCTGGGATCCAAAGGACACTGTCATTCAGCATGGATAGTCTATGCACAAATTTTTCTCTGTCACTCTCATTCCGAAAGCCTCCAAATGCTCTTTGTACAACTGATGGGTTCATGGTAATAAAATCAGATTTAGTTCCCACATCGGCAGCATACTCCACCACAGGAGCTAGATTGCACCTGAAAAGGAAAAAAGTTAATGGAGAAAATGAAAACAAATATGAAACATTAACTCAGAAAAATGTGTGCATGAAGGGAAAGCTAAAAAGAAACTTGCAAGCCCAATTCAATTTAATGTGAGAAAAAAATACCTGTATAAAAGGTGTGATAATACATAGTATTTTACTCAACATGGACAAGGATCAGACAAATTGTTAAAAACATTAAGTGTACAGAATGCTGTGACAAAAAAATGCTCCTCTTTGGAATCATTTGGAAACCATATCATTATGCTCTAGAATGCATCAACATCTAAAGCAGCACTTGTGAATAATATGCTTTCTTAAACCTATTACCTTTCATTATTTATCATGATGTTGCCACCAGCTCTCACACAAAGAAAGCCATGCTAACAAAATAAGGCATATTTTATACAATTTAGTCCATGCATTTTTATTTTACTTTACTTACAACACAATATTTATATATTATTTACAAATTACCTCTACCGCATCTTTAAATGAGTTTTTGGTACTTTTGGTTTTGTTATTATCACTGCAGTTGGTAAGATGTTTAGAAATTTAGTATTTTTATTTGACTTAGAACTGCAATTTTTGGAAAGAAGTATTAAACTTTCAGTTTTTCATTCATATCTCATTTTCAAACCTTCTTTAATTTTTCAGTAGCTTAGTGCCTTTTCCTAGGGTTGAAAAGTTCTCATTATGCCATTGTTCATCAGATTTTTACCTCAATTACATAAATGCATACACATGTAATCCCACACATGCGTTGAATGCAGGTGACAAAATTCAGAAATTAGCTGTGACTTCAGCAACCAGTACACTGTGACAAAAACAAATCATTTCCACAACAACCTCAATGAATCAGCTTGTAGCTGGTGTGCCCCAAAAATGTACTCTGACACAACAATATTTTCATAACTGCTCTGTTTGAGGCAAAGGATGGTAAGAAGCAATGTTGGAACAGGCTCCTCCAAAACATTTGCACATTATCACACTCCTAATATAAACAGTATTCCATTAATTTTGCAATTTTTTATCCACGAGTTTCTTCTAATGCTAGATGTCCAATAACATAAGTCAGCATTACTTAACACCAACTGATAACCTAATCCCATCTGATAATACTAATTACCCAGAAAAAAATTTTCATGAAGTAATTATCAGGTTAAGAATTGGTCCTACATTCTTCAGAAAGACATTCCGAAGACTATAAAGCAACTATAAATCAACGATATAAAGACCATTCCTAGGAGATAAATAAGTCCAGGTTTCTGTTTACATGTGGGCAGATGTAGGCTAAGGAAACAGATTTACATTCTTCATTATCTTTACACATTTATTCCACAAACCATCTGCATGCATTTCAGACTGCTAAGAGCAGTATCTTCTAGAAAATGGTAGTTAGGGTAGTTAATTCCCACTGAATTTAATACTGGCTTTGTAAATTTCTTCTGAAAACCTTAATGCATGAACTTACAACCTGCTACTATTAAAAGTTTTTCAAAATCTAAAAATGAATGTGATAAAATAATCAAACCAAGTACTTGAAACCAACCAATCAAATTGACTGAATAACTGCTGCTTTTGAAAATACCTCTTTTAAGGGCAGATTGCACAACATAATGAGGGATTTGCATTGTGGGTTTGTTTTAGTATTCACATATACACACGTGATGAAATCTATTACTGAAAAATGTAAGACAGATCTTGACATTGCAAATCCTGCTCTCTCTGAGTCCAACTTTGAGAAACAGACCATTCATGTACCAACATCATCATGTTTAAAAAGCTGTGTGCTACATGCATACATTGCATGTCATACTTCTACATCAGTAACTCAAATCTGTATTTTAGAAAGGTATACAGTGTAAGCAATAAAAACTTCTAACTTATCGCATATTCAGATTTTTCAAGTATAACTTCAGAAAACCAATGAGCAATCCAAATACACTCAGTAACAATAGGACTGCAATTTTTTACCACCCTTATAGTAAAATTTCTTGCTTATAACTAGTCTGAATCTACCTTCCTTCACTTTAAAATTATTGCACCTTGTCCTGTAGCAATACGCTGGGCTAAAAAGTTTATCCCTATACTTCTTATATGTTTCATGGCTAATAAAACTGGCTATTGTGTATTTGTATATAGACCTGTGTTGTGGTGTGTTTTTTGTTTCATTAGTATGTCTACTGTTTGATTTGTAATTTTGTAATTTCCTTATACTGTCTTTTGGTCTCTGCCCTTTTCCCAGAACTTTCTTCACTCCTCCTTTCATTAAATGCCAGTTTTCCCCCAAGCCTTCCTTCCCTTGAGAAACTTCCCTGTCAGTTTTGTGTTTCTTCAAACTCTATTAGTTCACTGAAAATGTTTTTTTCCCTTGGGATTCTTCATTGGTTGACGTATTGTATGCCCGCCTTGTGTTTTATCTCTAGTTCTCCTGATTGGTTAAATATTGTATCCTCCCCTCACCCCTCCCCTTGTTTATAAGCTTTGTCTGCCCTTCGGGAAGAGTTCGGGGTCCTGGGATGCTGAAGAGGGGAAGTTTTACCATCGAATAAAGTTACCCCAGGACCTGTGGTGCTGCTCTTTTGTTTATGCTGTGCCGTCACTGGAATCTGGGATTCAACGGGGCCCAAAGCAGGGGTTTGTTGCTCTCCCTGTCACCATCTAGCAAGGACGAGCGGCAGACCCGAGTGTATGCATATAGCTATTACCTGTTTTGGAACTGTTATCTTAACCTCTAATACATCTTTATGCCATGCCACAGTTTCATACTGCTGTTGGAATTTTTAAGTTTATTTTGTTAGACGATGTCAATGACCTCCCACGAATTCTCATGATTCTTTCAAGAAAACTTCACATTCAGAGGCAAACATACATATATTAACATTCTTTTAAGTGAAATAAAGCCTATTAACTGAACAACTTTTAAATAATCAAAGCAATATCCTTCCCTTGTTGTATTTTTTAATTCTAGCTAATTTGCCATAAGGCACAGATGCTAAATACAATCACAACAGAGATGAGGTAGTGAGAGTGTTTCTGCACCAAAAGCATTACATTCCTAGGGATTTATTCATCATAAATGAAACCATACTTTTATTGAGGATTTTTAAGGAAGAATATATAGAAGATCGTAATTTACTGAATTTCCTATTTCTCACATGCTACATTATTAGTACCTTATAACATATGAATGCATATGTACAAACTTCTTGCAACATACCATCATTTTCTATTCATTCTAAAAACAACCTCAGTGTTGTCTTCACGTTAGCATGCAAGTAAGCAGGCAAGAGGTGAAAGCCGAGCAAGACAAACTTGCTATGCTATTGTTACTGAGAACCAAAGAACAGTAATGAAGAGTCACATTGACCACTGAAGACTGGCTTAATTAAGGAAAGAGCTAAAAATTTCAGTATTGTTAATATATCACATTATAAAAAAGTTTGTAAATCTCCTACATCTCCTTCCCCTGAGCAAGCTATTAACCATTTCCACACAAAAAATGAGGATTCTCACAGCAACAATTGTCTAAAATAATGGTTTTCATGGCTTCCTTTGCTATTTTTTCCCCACAAAAATTCAGTTTCAGTACATTGTTTGAAACAAAGAATCTCATGGGTGTTTTTTCAGTATAAAAGCATTTAATCAGAAGTTCTACCTACTACTTCCTTCCCTTGCACAAAACTAGCAAATAATTAGTTATTATTTGTCCCCATACTTCTAAGCACTATCTATGGCAGAAGTATTTAGAAAATGGTCTAATGAGACAAAGATTGATACATTTAAGAGAGGGGGTTAGAAAAAGACCTAAGTCTATGAAGAATGGAGTAGGTGCTCCTATACTACACTTTCACCAAACTGGGTGATCATCCCTGGGGTTTGCTGTGCCCTCTTAATGGCCCAAACATCCATAACATCATAGTCTTTCAGAATGCAGAGCTCAACAAAGAAAACAATGCAATCAAAATCATCAAAAATATGCTCAAATAAGAAGTCAGTTATTCCTCAGAGATTCCGTTCAACTTGCTTTGTCATTAATAAGTATACAGATCATGTATATGAATACAAAGGTCCAGCACACAGTATTCATAGATCATATTTCAAGTTAGTTTTAAATAAAAGCCATTAAAATTTCCTTGAGTAAAATGGCTATCATTTCCATTTTATCTGACATTGAGAACCAAAAGAATACTTTACTTACAGTAGAATAATGCAAGAAATGGCCATGAACCTGTACACTTCTTAATCCTGTAACAATTGGTGGACTTGAGGATTGCAAGTCAAAATAAGTACTTTAAAACACTATAAAGCCATGGGAAAGAAGTGCTTTATACTGATGCTTTGTTTCATTAATATCTTCTCTTTGTAGACTAAGCCAAAAATATCAGTTGCACAATAAACACATACAATCTGAGCAGACAAAAAATGAAAATCAGATTGTTTCTGGCAGATATATTAAACCTTTCTGAAACATAAGGTATTACACTAGATTAGTGTCAATAACATAAACTGCTTCCTATGTAGCCTGCAAGGTTTCATATCCAGGTTAATATCCAAATTCTTGTAAGAATCAAAATAGTAGTCTTGAGTTCAGTGGTTCATGCCATTTTTAGGAAATAATTGGACATGAAAGAAAAATTAAAGGCTCGAGCAAGCAGGAGAGGAAAAAAAGAGTTCAAGACTGAAGAGAAATCTCACAGTTGGACTATACTCAATCTACATGTAAAGAAGCACACTGCCCTAACACTTGTGTGCATATAGCACATCATCTCACACGGTTCTCCAAATAAAGGTGTGCAGCAGTACTGTGGTAACTTTCTCACAGTCCCAAAATAAGAGGAATTTACAAAAAAAACCATGCACCAACTTCCTATTTCTCCCAACAAATTCAATTAGTAAAGTCTATGGATTCTCATATGTTCTGCATACTTCTTTGGCTACTGAAAAAAACTAAAGTTGCTCCAAATTAACCATAGGAATCTGAAGTAATACTGAATCCCCTAGTAATACTGAATACCCACATCAGCTCCGTTCTTATCCATGGTGCGACAGAGGATGTTTCATGAGAACTGCAAGGTTAGAGGCTCAGGTACAGTACTCCAGATTCTATTCACATACAACAATCATGAGGGGTTTTTACTATATGCCATGTAAAATATTGATTTGATATATCCTTTCACAACACAAGTTTACAAAAATACTAAATCTATGACTTCAGTATGAAGATGATTTCTGTAACATCACCTGCTAAAAAACTTCATTAATTCCTATTGCCCAAATTGGAACTTCTATTGGTAATCAACAAATTCTTTCTTCCCAGCATCTCCTTGAACAGCCATGACTGAAATCCAAGTTATCAATCGACACAGCATAGTGCAGTGTCAGAAAAAGTCTAAATGGCATTTTAGAAAGACCTGCAAAACACATTATTTACATCTTTATTGTGTGTCCTGCTGCAAAATTACACATGGATTAGATTTGCTGTTCTTCCCAGCACTACTCCTTTGACAAGAAAATAAAGCAATTAATTTCTGTCACTGAAAGTTTTTTGCATATATAAAAATATATTAAAACCCTACAAAAACTACAGCAGTGAAATATTAAAAATTATATTTTACTGCACGAAAAACTAAGAAATGGAACTTAGCAGTATCCTGAGCACCTGTGCCTTAGCCTTTTAATATGAAAATACCATCACGCATTACTATCTATAAAAGAGCATATTCTGTAGGGCAATTATGAAGACCCACATAACTGTTATAATTCTGACACAGAAAATCTAAAAAAAAAAAAAAAATTTACAACATTATCGGGACAGAAAGGGTTAAAAAATTATTACCCTTGCAATAAATTCAGAAAAAAAAAATTATGATTTTCATTGTTTTGGATAAGCACTTTGGGGCTGTTAGAATGGAATACAGAAAGCAGCAGCAGTTTGAACTTTACAAAATGGAGAACAGCTAAAAAGCCAGTTATTTAGATTAAGACTCTTCTGAACTGTTTCACCTCTTAAAAAACAGTCAATGGGAAAAAAAAAAGGATTGTGTTCCTGAGTTTCCAACCGTTTAGAAGACTAATAAATCAAAGGCTCTGTATTATCAACAATAGAAGTAAGTGACTTAAAAATAATAGTATCCTTTTTTCTCACACTAGTTATAAGAAGATTCAAGGAAGATTCAGACTAACCCTATCTGCTCCCTGTCTGCTAGGACATGTATTTATTCAAGTAGCCTCTTTAGAACCCATGATCATTTGTATATAGGTGTAGAGAAGTCACTTCCTACTGGTAGTTCTTGAGCATTCTAGACTTCTGTCCTTAAATATCCTACTAAATTACCTATTTAAGGACTAACTTCTTTTTTTTTTTTTTTTTAAAAACCAAAAAACAGCAACCCTAAAATGTGGCTACATGAGTCAAGCCTTCTCCAAGGCTCTCTTGCGGTGGACACCACTCACACCTGGCTGACTGGAACAACTCCACCAGAGCTCCCATTTTCTAAGACACTCAAATCCCTGAGCAAGAACATTGAAAGATGATGGCTTTCCTCTGCTTTCATTTAATGTTTTAACATACTGTGACATGTTTCAGGAAGAAACAGAAGGCAAAAATAGAGCTGCCACATTTCAGTTCTGAAAAGGATTTAATGATCTAGTCACGATGTATTCAGATGTTATTTTTAGAGGAAGACTCATGCTTTAAAATATGTGTATTAAATTGGCAACTTTGCTTTCAACAGATCTGCTGGCTCCAAGGATTTAGCTCTACTTGGCATAATGGCCATGGTCCAAGCAAGGTGTACTAAAAAAAGATTTGAAGATAAAAGCTGATATGAATTACAAAAACCAAGTTTCAGGATATAGGTAAATTAATATTGTAAATACCTTTATTCTGAAAAATTTATAATGATTTTTTCCTAGTGCCTGAAGGAACAACACACATTAATGAAACTACTACTAATTGCTGCTTATTAATTTAAATTGCTCTCCTGAAATAAGAGACACATAAGACCACACCTCCTCAATATGATTAGGTTTGTCCTTTTCTTCTACCAGACCATATTTGCTGTCTTCTGCTCATACCATATATGATGCTTGCTTCTGCATATCACAAAAATATTCACATATTGCCCCCGAAAATCAATATGGTAGGGAGAAAGGCAAATCAGATTATCCTCACCTATATACAGGGCAAACCAAGACATCTGTTAAAGGACGAATTCTTTCCTCTCAAACAGAAAAAAAAAAAAAAAAAAAGACAACAAGCTTTTTCATGTCAACTTCACTAACCACATGGATGGTAAAGTTAAAAAACAAAAGTCAAAGTATGCTGGAAAAATAGAGCTGCATTTGCACAGCAAAATTTTATCACCAGTGATGGCAAAAACATCCATTTGGTTCCTAAATGCTGGCAGAGTCACCAAGAAAAACTCCAGCGGGAAAAGAAGAGTTGTAACATATTAACTAGACGCTTCAATCCAAAGAAAGAAGCATGGCTGTTCCTTGTCAGAATAGCCGTAACCTACTGAAAAGCTTCACTCAACAGGCCTCTTCTCCATACTGTCCAACTGAAATGATAGGGACTTTTCTAGAAGTGGGGTTACCACAAGAAAAAAAACACAATATATTTACTAGGGTTTGTTTGACTGGTTGGTTTTAACCAAATTACTCCAAAACTGAACTTGGCCTCTGCTTTTGCGTAGGTCTCATCACAAATGTCCAATTAAATAATTTAAAAAAATAAAAAATAACACTACTTACTCTAATTTTTGGTATTGTTCAAATTCTGAACACAAAGCTGAACTGTTTGGTACATATTGGTTTCCAGAAGTAATTCCAAGTTATTACTTGGCAATGCTTAGCATTGTTATTTTACACTTGCCCAAAATACAGCTGCATTTTTCAGAAACTCCTACATAACCACTGCATTTCAAAATATACCACTTATTATAAGAAGTTCATCTGCTCTCCAAGATGCAACAGTTACCTCAGCCCTGGCTTGGTAATTTCAGCATGAGAAAGCGCATAAATGTGGGAACAAGTTGTACTTATTGATCTAATCAGATATTTTGGAATGCTTCAGACTCTGTCTGGGTGTACATCAAAATGCAGCACACTGAAGCTCGGCACTAGAAGAGAGTAGCAGAGGCATACAGATCAATAGTTCCTAATGGGGTATAAAAACATGAGAGGTGAAAAGGAAAGGTATATGGAAATCAGAAAATAGTTCAGAGTCATCACAGTTTGGGGTTTTTTTAAAAACAAAGAGTCTCCTTCCTTCCCATTCTAATTAGATCGATCACATTTTCTACTGCCAAAATAGGCATGACTTCACTAAACTTGTGAAACTTCTGTGTGTTTATCTATCATTATTAACACCTTCACTTCCTTTATAGGATCTTGAGTTAATCAATACTAGAAATTTTGTTGGATATCTGTTGTGTCATCTTCATTGTCACTGACCTTCACTGTCAGTTTAATCATTAAATTAATGGTATTGTTGGTGTTAACTCTAACCTAAGAACTGTTCCTCTAAGAAACAACTCTCAGAGACAAAATTTTTCTTCAGATTTCACCCCCTTCCCCTCTCCCTGCCTCCCCCTTTCCCCCCCAATAAAATAGTGGGGATACCAAATCAAAATCAAGGGAATATATTTAACCAGAATAATATGACATACTTGTCACAGCCCATAGGCATAATGCACTTGGTATCAGAAGATTCTACAAAACTGTCCTTCACCAGCCTATACATTTGGATACATTCAGAAACTCCTTTCAAGAATACCATCAGATGGCACATAAGTGAGGACATTTTACTTCTAGAGAGATCAGATAAAAGTAAAAAAATTAACAGAGTGTCATGGTTTATTTTAATACCAGAATCCCAACAGCAATACAGGTAAGGGCTTATGAAGCACTCCAGAACTTCATAATTATACCATGTGATTATATATCAATTGATGTTCAATTTTTCTAAATGGAAGATGAGGAATGTAGGAAACTAACTCTGATGAATGATTTGTTTTTTTCTTTAACTTTGGTTACAAACAAATTCCTTGCTATTTAAACAGATGCTATATAACTATACATGTATTGAGACTTAAATAAATAAATATCATATAGTCTAAATTATAATATGTAAATTCTAAAACATCTTAACTTTCATTTGTAAATTAAAAAAAAAAATCACTGCATTGAAACTCCCTATAGGCAGGAGGGGCAAGCATACTATTCTCAAAACATTAGAGATTATTAATCAGAATATTGTCAGACTCACTAGTTGTTATACAGATCTCTTTAATTGTCATATACCTTATGAGAGATGTTTCATGGAATCATAGAATGGTTTAGGGGGCCTTAAAGATTATCTAGTTCTAAATCCCCCACCATGGTCAGGGAGACCTTTCACTAGACCAGGTTGCTCAGAGCCCTATACAAGCTGGCCCTGAACCCTTCCAGGGATGGGACATGCACAGCTTCTCTGGGTAACCTGTTCTATTTTCTCACCATCTTCACAGAACATTCACATCCCTCTCCAGTAGAAACACCTGATTAGCAACAGTAACTTCCTACTGATCCTATTAAGCCCCACCAAGTCTTTAGAACATTATCTTTCCTCCGTGTAGTTGAATTAGTTAAAACATCCTATCAGATATCCTCACCTAGTTTCATGGCGAGTTAAAATGTGAGGAAGAGCATGGGGATGACTGCAAAGAAATTCAGCACATGATTTAAAATAAAGTATGTGCCTTGCCTTCTCTGTGAAAATTTTAATCTAGAAAATCTAGGATCTAATTTTTTCTGTAGTCCTCTGTCCTGGGGTGATTTGTTCGCCTGCTTTGTGCCCAAAAATGAGTCCTATAGCTTTAAGCTAAACCCAGAGAGAGAGAGAGAAAGAGGAAAGCGAAGTGATAACATTTTTTTGCCACCTGTGTTTAAAAACATAGAGATAAGACTCTTTGTTTCTCCCAACTTGGGGATTTTTCTCTCTAGAGAAAACAGACAGAGTAGTTTCTTTGCTTTTTAAGCTAGCTTTTCATTTGTTAATTGAAGCAGAAGTTTTTCCTGGAGCTATAGCTTTGTCTTCTAGAATATGTAACCTTTCTCCAATCCAAAACACCAAAATATTGTCCAGGGGCTCCCCCCATAGAGGTCAGCTCCAGATTCAGAAAGAGACTGAACCACACTACAGAAGAAATTCTGAATCTCTTCAAAGCAGCAAAAAGTTTTATTATTTAACATTATTTGTTCTTTTCATATGTGTAAACATCTTGCTTGTTAAATAAACATTTTTCACTTTTTCCAAGAAAAATCCTTTCAAACCTGTAAGAACCTGTAAAAAAAAAAAAGTTGCTAAAACCCACTCTTCATTAAAGGATACACCCTTTCAGAACATTTCCTCCTAAATTTGTCCAAAACCAAGATATCCTGTTAAATGAATCACATTTAATCTCAGAGAGAATACAAAAGCATGCCATAGGCTACATACAGTTTAAAACTGTGGTAATTACTTTCAGATTTCCTCTGCAGTAAGTAAGGATGCTAATTTCAATAACCAGTGGTACAAGTAAGACTAATACGGAAAATGAAAGAGAAATGTGTTATTGCTTCAGTTGCAACTTGTTAAAATAACTTTCAAATGAAATATGACGCATGTATATTCTTCTTCTATTTATGTACTGCAAAAGCATTATTTTTCTTTTCCATGTCCTTTTACTATTTTTTGTCCCCATCACTCTTTAAGGTGAAAAAAGAAAAAGCAAATAACTCACAATGACTAATATTTCTATATTGCTTTCTGTCACAACCCTCCTGTTTTCTGTCCTTTCACCCTTCTCAAACTAAATCAATTGAAACTTCAGCTTCAAAAGTGGAAGTACCCATCTCTTCCTCAGTATTTTCTACATAATGCCAAGATGTCAAATAAGGTCAGCTTTGACATGATACATGAAATCCAAAGGCCCTCTATTGTGTGTGTCTCAAGAATGAACAGAAAGTGAAACATATCACTTTTCCCCAAACTGAAGAATAGATTCTTAAACCAATGTGAAGGAATATTTTAGGGTGACTTCCAACTACCTCAGTGTTATCCTAGTTTAACATCAATATACCACACTGAAATTTTACTATATGCTGCACAAAAGTAAGGTACTAATTTACAAAAGGCCATCTGTGCTGACCAAAAGGTAGAAAAGAGTATTTTTAAAAGAGAAAACCATTTTGCATTTTTTCTACCAAGACCTTTGTAAGAATAATGTTGTTGGGAATAAGCACAGCAAAAAGCAAAATTAAGTAATGCAAACCCCTCTCTTTTGTTTTATTTTCACAATCATCTTATCAATAATGTAGGCATGAATTTAAATTTGAGGAATCACATGTTGGTGGATCTGTTGGTTTCAGATTAATTTCAGATAATGCCTGTAATATGTACCTCAGACTAAAACATTTCTCCCAACTTTTCTGCAAGGAACATAGTACCCTGCATCTTCAACAGCAGGTAAAAACTTACCTTATTACAAAGTCATGGCTGTCAATCTCTTTTCCACAACCACTCTTCAGAAGGACGCCAGAATTCCCAACAACTGCACAGGTTTTAAATCGGCGATTTTTCATTGGGGAAACTTCAGGGAGAAGGCTGTGCAAATCCTGAGAAATGTTTAGAGTGCGACGTCTGTCCAGTACATAATGAATTACATCTCCGGGCTTGAAGCTGCTTTTGACCACTGAAACATCTCTTTCAGCATCCAAGAACTGAAGAATATTCTTCCTGCATTGACAGAAAAATGCAGAGACAAAATCCAACACTCCCTGCTCAAATGGAGTTTTATCTAGCAGCAATATAGACTGCACAAACCATACAACATAAAGCAGAGGGCAGCCAGGGCAATTTCCCATGCTCTAGGACGGAGTTAAGAACAAAGCTTTTAGGATGGAGTTAATAATGCGGTTACAATGTAACACACAAATACCACAGAACTAGAGCTTAATGACTTGTACACACACAGACACAGAGAGACTAAGGAAAGATAACTGAAAATTTGAAGGCATACTGTGCTTGACTATGTTCACAAAATTTTGGAATGAAGACATTTTTAAAAAGAACTGTGTCAATTTGTTTTCATAAAAACAAACAAATACATGAAACATTTGTGATCAAGAAATGTTATGTCTTACAAATCAGCTTGGCTCAGGAATGGCCATTTTTTCTTGTAGATTCTTATTTCACCATATATTCAGTTTAGCATAAACTTCCTCCTAATTAACTGAAGTTTAATTAAAGCTATCCTAATTGACTCGATATGAGAACACACCCAGTGTTTTATACCAATTTGAACAAAATCAGCTAAAAACATAGTGCAAATTAAACTACTGCAGCTCAGGGTCCAGTCAAGCTGTTAGCCAAACTCAAATCTCTTACAAACTCATCAACACTTTGAAACATTAATCATCTTTTCAGAAAATAATTGTTTAAACTATTACAGAGGTTAAGACACGCATGACCAAATATAAGGGTTTAATAAACTACGATGTATCAAGTGAACTATAGCAGATGAACAGTTGTATACTCCTAGCTCCCAGCAAATAACTGAGGAAGAATGTTTGCTTTTATGTCAGCTGAAAAATGAAGTCATGGTATCTGCTTCTCTGCATCCTGAGGTAAAGGAGGTGGAGGTAAAGCAGCTCAAACATGTCTCTATTTGCAAAAGTTATCAGCGCTGACGGAGAAGAGGGGTTCAACCTGCTTTTGGTGTTGAAGAATGCTGAGACTATCCTGACTCATCAATCCCAAAGTTAAACACTATTCTGTGAAGAACAGTCTTTCCCAACAGAAACTGACACTGGTGAGGATACAGCAGACAGAGCTCCTTATAATGGAACCAACAAGTGACAGTACTGATAACTTAAGTAAAGCTGCTGAGCTAATACATCTGACTGTCAATCACTTTACAGTACAAAAGGCGAGGCCCCCATTTTAATGGCAGAGAATTCTGACACTCTCCTTCTTGGATGGAACGTGTGTGTAGCTTCCTTCCTTGAATGGGAATCCCCTTCCAGGTTACTCCTTAAGGCTGAGTAAAAGAGACTTGCCCATGGTCACTGGTATCGGTAAGTACCATCAATTCTTCTCAATTATTTTGCTAGCTTTAATATTGTTTCTTCAATATGGCTTCAGTAAAGAGTGCACTATACTGGAAGTTATAACTGTACCATGTATTAAATAAAAATGATCTTTTAGTCTAATTATTATCATTGAGATCATCAATAAATAATTTACTTTAATAACTTAAGTATATTTGTAATAACTATATTTGTAATAAGTATGTATTAAGCAATAACTTAATCTTGTGGACGAAGTTGCATAAAGGTTCAATTGCATGTGCACAATGCTTTAAACAGAAACTGTTGACCAAGTCTGGGTAGAAGATTAGATCAAATGATACCTTGACTCCTCTCTGAGAAGGGGTTTAACGCGCAAGGAGTTTAGAAAATAAGTTCTGTACCTTGTAACTCAGTGGGAGGAATTTGGTAATAAACGCTGTCCAAAGCTTCCATTCTGCCCACAACAAGTAGTGACTAGGGTCCAAAAATTGGCACACGTTCAATACGTAGATTCAAAAGAGATACTCAATGACTGCAATGTTTTAACTAATGTACACAATGACTGACACTTAAACTGTCAGTGCAGAGCAGTTTTCAGTACACCCCTGACACAAAAAGCTGAAAAAATCCCTGGGCCAGAGATGGAGGAGCCACTGATGGCCCAGGATTGCAAGTGAGCTGTCTTAGGTTGCAAATGCAAGACATGTCTGGCAATGTGTTTTCTATTGCCATCTGTTAAAACCAGGTGGGACAGTTTTCTTTATCTCTTCTACAAATAATCTTCCCTCCAGGGAGATATCTTCTGTTAATGGGCCATTGAGTCTCACAGCATGACTGGTAAAATTGCATCATCCCATTGTGAGATGTTCCACCCAAGGGGAGGAGCCAAGCAGTCCTACCTGGATATAATCTGAAATTTTGAACACCACAGGCAGCTTTTTCCCACTAGAATCCCAGGATAAGACCAGGCCCATCTACAACAGCACTGGACTGTCAAAGAAAACCTACACTCTTTCTACAGAGTCATTGTTTCAACAGAAATACATCTGTCACTCCAGGAGGACTGCAGCCACCATTTAACTGGACTGCTACCAACACCCTGACCCACAGGGTGTCAGGTCATATTCTGACTCTGTCACTGTTGTTTTCTATTACTGCATTTTTATTTTTATTTTCCCTAATAAAGAACTGTTATTCCTATTCCCATTTCTTTGCCTAAGAGCTTCTTAATTTCAAAATTATAATAATTCAGAGGGAGGTGGTTTACATTTTGCATTTCAGGTGAAGCTCCTGGCTTCCTGAGCAGGCATCTATCTTTTCAAACCATGACATGAGCGAAGATTTACAAGCTTGTGTCCACCTGTGAAGCAGGTACGTTTGTGAAGAAAGATCACATCTGAACCAAATACAACCTTTTTGTGGAACAGACAGGGAGTGCTGAGCCGGGGCAGGGTGTTTAGTACATAATAAATCTACTAGAAATTTTTGCCTCTGCAAGTCTACCAAGATAAGAAGAAAAACAAAAACTTAATATTTTTCAATGTTGTCAGTAGGTAAGGTGGAATTTAAAACAAAATGGATATTTTGTTGATTAAAAGAAAGTTTTTTTACATATTAAGCTTCTAAAGAAGAGCTTCCATGGAGCACAACCAAACAGGAAAAGATAACTAGAAATGGTATTGTAGCAGTTGCAACACTTAGTCACAGCCATAAAGGTGAAACAATCTCCCACAAATTAAAAGGGATGAACTACAGAAACACCCACGCTCACTAGCCAGCTCTTGTGTTGCTGCCTCAAGAAAGAAGAGTATGTCTGAATCTTGCAACCAACAAGACAAAATACTCACCATGGAATTGATCTTAAAAGCCATAGGAGAAGTGAAACATAATAAAAAGGTTTTTAAACTAATTCCTCTCATTTTCTAAACTTGGAAAAAAACAAAAAAAGAAAAAAGGAAAGAATATCTGGAATGTGTTAGGCTGTTACAGCTGTCACATATGAAGCAAGCAGCCTCAGACCAAAGGCACCTTCTGGTAAGGCATACAAGGGACTTAGAATAATAAAGCATGATAGACTATCTTAAAATCCTTAGTTCAGCCTTTGGTAAGACCAGTCAAGGTATTTCTGTAAGAAGATGAAGACTCAAATTTGGCCTTTAAATTGAATCTCCTTGCGTTTCATAGCTTAACTTTGTGGGCACTCGGCAACAGATAGATCAACTGATACAAAACAAAAAAGAGCAAGAAAGAAAGAATTGCCTAATCTAGAAGTATTAAAAATTACTGCAATTATTCATCACATAGGAAGAGAGCTACTACAGCTGGGGCTGTAAAGAATAATATGAATCCATCAAAAGCCACGAACATCATCAGCCATGCCATCGAGAAACTCATTTCACATGAACTTTGACTTGAGAAGGGATGACCACTGATGAGTCTCAAAACTTCAAAAAATTATGTGCAATTCACGGAAACTAGATGTCTAACTACAAACAGTTACACGATCACCAGATTTGCTTTAGTCCCTGTTATCTAGAAAAAAATTGGCCTAAAACTGTCCATGTTGGCAAAAAAGTAGCAACATTTGGGCATGAACACAGTATCTTCTGTACTATTTTTTAAAGTAAGAGGAAGGCAGTGAAGTTGCACAAAAAGTGTCAAAAAAGTAAAAGCACATTGGCTTCCATTATTCATTTGGTTGCTTACATTCAAAACTCATTATCTATATGCTTATAAAAGTCCTCCAAAGAATTTCATGTGGACCTGAATTAGAATCAGATAATCAACCACTCACTTAACACAGCTGAAATTTCAAAAATGTCTACAGAATTTATTTTTCAATAAAATGCTGAGATGGTAAGAAGTCTCTAATCTTAGTATCTTCTCACATATTTAAAAATATTTTCTTATCTAAAGCTGTCATTAGCATATTTAGTTAAATGTGAACACAGGTATTGTAGTACACAGTAGAATCCTTACGCAATAATGTTAACATTAAAATATATTTCATTGATTCATCTGACTGCATCCAGGTATCTTCTAATACTGACAGTAATATGATAAATAATGCAGAGTCCATGGTATTGTTTTAAGTTCCTCTGTGCTACTGATTCACTGATACCATGGCAATAACAGTACTTCCGATTTCATGTTAGAGATAAGGGAAAAAAAAAACCACTGAGGGGCATAACAAATACTGAGTGTACATAACTGAGTGTCTCTGTCAGTCTTGAGGCTGATTAGTAATAACAACTTGTTTAAACCTCTGTTCTGTCCCACAAAGAGTACCAAAAATAGCACAACAAAGTTATTCTGATTAAACAGACATGACAAAATAATGACAAGTAAGTGTTAATCCACTTCAAGCTGCATATTAAATTCAAAAGTAAGCTCAACTGCAAGGGAAAAAAGAGCACTATTTTTAGCAAACCTTGAAGAAACGGTGTTCTGCAGCCTTAAGCTAAACTGTGTAAACAAACAGTTTTATTTGAGGTGGTTTTAAAGTTTTTTTATGACAAATAAAACTGTGTCAGGATGTGACCTGAGCCATTTTGTGGGCAGGTGAGACTGATGTGACTCAACCTTAATTGTAGTCAAGCAGCTGCTTGGAACATGTCTACACGACTCAAAAAAACCACAGTGACATAATTTCTGGCTGACCTACGGTTTTTCTTTAATAAGCAGAAACAGATCTCCATAATATTTAAGAACCAACTGAAACTCCAGGTTGTCTGATGAGTTCATGCAACAGTAATGTCTCTGAACAGCCTTCCAAATGTTAAGACTATATACTGCTCTGGGGCAGCATGGTGAGATTTTTCTTATGACGCGGTTTCAGTTTTCTAGTTTCATTTTGTACTGTGGTCTTTGTACCACAGAACTTTATACAATCTCAAACTGTTCTTCATCTGCCTCAAAACTGTGTGAATGAACAAAAGAAAACAGACCACTAGATGATTTGAATTTTAAGATTACAAAACCGTGTATATTTTTAGACATTCTTAAGAAAACTGAAATAGGACTGTCAATGCTTTTTCTGGGAAAAGTCATTTTTGTAGTGGAAGGCAGTGCCATAAATCATTGCTGCTGGACTTGAGTAGACCTCCAGTGTGAGGAGAAGCCTCTGGAACACATCCTAAGTGCCCAGGAGGGTTCACCAGCAATCACCTTATGGAACAATGATGGACTTGATCCTCTCTGTGCCCACTGAAGATGTGTCTTTATCTACATGTCCCCCAGCCCATGTTTATCTAATATGTTCCTAATAATCCCATGTGGTGGGGACTTGACAACCTCCCCATGCACCTCTGTCAGAGCTTCCCTGGCCCTACTGGAAGCATATTATTCCTCAGATCTTTTCCACAGCAACTGAGGCTGCTCTTGTCCCTTATGCCTTGCTTAGGACTACACCTTATTCTTAGCAATATCCTTCATTTACCAGGAGATAAGAAACCACTCAACATTTTTTTAAACTTTTATGCTGTAGATTTCTAATCCCTCCTCTTGATCTCCTGCAGACTGTTTGGATTCTTTAGAATCACCAGGGATTACAGCCTAGATAAAACATGATTTTTTGCCTGCTAAATTATTTTAATTAAAAACAACATGAAAGGACAAACTCTGTGGTAACAGAAGATCCCAGCTTGCTCTTGTACATGACTAGATTTCCAGCTCCTGTTGGTTTCTTGAGGAGGCAGTGGGGACCACAGCTATTTGCACCTGGGCTAAGTTTTACTTTAGTCTGAAAGGAAGTTTCAGCTCTTCCAGGAAAGCAGCCTTTAGAATCAGAGGATAGTATGTGTTGGAAGAGGACTTGAAAGATCATCTAGTTCAACCCATAATTTGGATTTTTAAAAACACACCTAGCTGCAAATAGCCCTGGAAGGGCTTCTAGGAGTTCTCAGCTGATGGAGGCTGCACAAACAGAAATGCTGTAATACAAGAGACTGGGCATGCAAAAGGAAGGGGGATTTTAAACAGACCATGACTCAACTACTTATCACAGGAAGGTCGTCCGTATACCAGCTTTTGAAGAAGATAAGCAAGGTAGAGTAAGATAGATTGGCAAGAAAAAAATCTCCTGAGGTTTATTATGACTAAACCAGACCAGAGAACCCTGGATTCTATGTCTTTGACACAACAACAATCAGAAAGAATCAGTGCAAATGGCTTCAGAACATTGCTCCAAAAGTTTCAGAGCAATTGTAGTGCTCTATTGCTGGTTCTGTATTTACTGCTGACACTTCAGGGACTTGTCACAGCTGTTTCACACGAACTTGTAAGACAAAAATTGATAATAATCTGAACCTTTTGAAGAAGGAAGATGCTTTTTTTTTTTATGCCGCTGACATCTTACAAATTCTCACACTTTTCTAACTGGAAATAGTCTCTTTGCATTAGTTACATTGCAGAGATAAATACATTTCCAATGTACTTATTAAAAAATTTGCCTTCCTGCAATTCATAACCTTCTTCTGCTCCTTTCAACACAAATTCCCATATTTATCTAAAAGTAAGTAGAAAAAAGTCACAGACATCAAATTGTAGTTCATTTCACACAGGTCACAGATGTGCTGTCATCAGCCCTGTGTGGAAGGCTTTTTCAAACAGGTTTGTACCATCTCAGCCACATCCCCACTTTCTGAAACTATAGCCTTCATTACAAATGAAGTCTCCTTATTTCTATAAGCATAAGGAAAATCTTCACATTGCTACAGAGAGTAAAAAGGACATAAGACATAACACCTTAGCAGATGGTGGACTCCTTTTCATGACTGAAATAACTCAGATAGAAAAGGGAGCCAAGAAAGCAGTCTTCTTCCCTTTCTTCCCTTTGTCACAGGAATTATCAATTCTTCTTAAAAGAAGTTGCCAGAAATGAGAAGGCAACATTTTGCAACAAGTTGCAAAAATCAGTCTCCCACCAAATCAAGTCATTGTAAAGGCAGCACATTTCACAAAGTCCCAAGTAATTAGTAATATCCATAATTTTCACCTCAATCACAGAAAGTCTAGCTCTGTTTTCTTAAGCCTGCTTAGTATCTCCAAAAGGCTGCTGCCTTCCCAAGAAGTCTCCTACACCCTACAGACTGCCTTCTCTGGCTGTAAAGTTCTAGAGCACCATAAACCCACTGGAAGCTGTCCATCCTTCCTGGGGCCCTGATAAACAAGATTTAACACTCATTGACTCCTATCTGAGTCTGGCTTGGCCAAGAATTCCTACGGCCTTTGAGGCTGATAGACACATCACTAACTTGAGCAAAAATAAAATGGCCAGAGATGATGCCCACAACGTCAATAAAGCAATAACAAATATTCTAGATGCCAATCAACAAGACTTGACACATCACTGACCAATAGTCCTTGTACAAAGCAAAAAAATACTTTCTACATTTGAAAACTGCTAATGTGGGTGGCAAGCTGAAGTAAGACACAAAAACATCTCTCATTTATGGGTGACTGTAAGTTTTATGAAATATCTTTATGATGCACACTAATGGCTTTACAAATTATTTCTCCACTACTTAGAACTGATAACATCTTATACATTACTCAACAGGCACTAGCTTGTTTTTTGTTTCTCTCTTACTGTTACTTCCTATGGTCCCACCACAAGACCACCAACCACTCTTCATGTTTACAGCTGCAATTATAGACAATGAATCATCTTCATAGTCTACACAGTGCATGTAACATATTATGGAGGGCTAAGCTGTTATTTAAACCAAAAGAATATTGTACGACTTTGCTAGACACTTTTAAAGTTAGTCCTGATAGGTGTGTAAGTGTAAAACTACAGCTAAAATGCTTCTTACTGCTGTAACATGGAAGAAAGGTGCATAGCAAACCACCTGAAAAAGTAGAGAATGTACATAATTTAGTCAGCATCAGACTGAAAGACATCATAAGGGGTTGCATGCAGCTTCCTCAGTGAAAAGCATGCCTGATATCCCTCCCTCACCACTGAGAACCGTAACTGAATGTGCTATGCATGTCAGCAGAGAGGATTTCTGGAAAGATTATGCCTGGTGGGTAGCACTGACTCCTTTTGTAGAGTTCATGTCAGCTTTTGGCCCTAAGTCACATTAATCTAAAATAGTTTTCTGGTTCACACCTACTCTCTGCCCAAGAGTTCACTAAGGTAGCCATTTACTCTGAAAACAAGACTGGCAATGTAGACTTCTAAATATTCTCAGCTTTATGCCCTCTATGGTACAGAAAATCTTACTATGGAAGAATTACACTGGAACCTCTACTTCTAGTACTTAAGCCAGTGTGTAAGACACACTGTTTTCTTCACTATACTAATGAGACAAAAAAGACCCCCTTCCCTGCATGGTATTTTAAAAAAACCCACATATAAAAGTGGTTCTTAAGTACACAATAGTGATTTATTACATAAGAGAAATTGCCCCTTCTGGAAACAATAAAGAAAAAAGCTATTTTGAATCTCATTAATCTAGTAGATTGAAATGATACACATGTATTAATAGGATGAAAAAATACTAAAGCATTCTCTACTGTTTTACCTCTTTGTCTCAATAATATGTTTTGCATTTGGAACAGGGGGAAAATTGGCAAAACCCAAGCTTAATTTTCTCTCTTGATTTTAACCAAAAGGTTATTGTAATATTTTTTTCTTGTTTGTTGTTTGGCTGGAGCAGCAAGGTGTATTGGCTTTAAATGTTTCTGAAACATGATAATCAAATTTCAGTAAAATGACTGAGAATAATGGTCTCTACTTATAGCCACTCAATCATTTCCAAATCAGCTTACTTCACAAGTAGAAAAAGCTCTTTTCGCCCAACTTTTGGACCCATAACTTATGATACATACATTTCTGAGCTACCTTTATCTTCTCCATGCTTTAGAATGAGGGACATAAAATAGCAGTCATTTAAAAAATCCCTAAATTTCTCCTTCAGAGAAGCAATGCTTTTATACATGAAAACAATGCCTGATTAAGGGGTTTGTAAATTGTCCTGTAATTTTAAAAAATTAAAAATAAAAAATTTTAAAAGTAGAAAGGGAAATCACATAGAAACTACCTTTTAGTTAGAATACATTACTATCCAAAATCTTAATATTCAGAAATCAAGTCTAATCTGCTATGTGATTGTTGTTAAAAATAGTTACTTTCCCTCATTTTTCATAGAATGCAGCACTCCTAGATCTCCACACTGCCAATCCACGCTCCATATGCTTCTCTCAGGAGCCATCTTCTTCATAAAGATGGGGAAGATACAACATGACACTCTCAGAGGCATCTTGCTACTCTCTTTGGCCCCAGGTGCAGAGGTGCAGAGATCCACTGTAAAGATACATCAGAACTATCACACAGCTCAACTCTGCTACTGGGCTGCCCCCTCAGCAAAAGCCTAAGGCTCTTTTTGGCCTGATATCAAGAAAGGAAACTGCTTAAGAGACAGCTATGACAGTTCAGGTGTCTGAACCTGTGACATGGACCAGCCACAGTCACAAGTGGATTCGAAACACTTGATGGCCCAGCTATTGACTCCTGCATCCCAGCTGTTTGCCTAAGCTCCCTCTATAGTCAAGGGATGAAAACTGGGATGCTTAGCATACTTTCACCTGTTCTATATCAAACCTTTAGGATGAGAGAAAATCACATCCTAAAAGCACCAGTTTCTCACCACTGATTGTGGAAGAGTTCTAGACAACCAGCTTAAAAATGGACATGAATAATAGAGATTGATTGCACAAGTTTTACAGTCACAGCCAGATGGAAACATTTTATAAATTCTTATGAAGGATGACTTTACTCTGAAGCCTAATGTCATGCAGTTGCATTTAACACTGAAACCTAAATAGGTACAGTTTAAAAACATCCACCTGCAAATGTAAATCAAATTACTGTTTTATAGACCAAAGGAATTATAAAGCAACATGAATGAAAATAATTATAGGCAAGGTGAAATGAGTTGCTTTTTTATTTAAGAAACTCACCTTATTTCCATTACCAAAGAAGAATTGATTTTCCAACCTTCTGCAGCGTGTTGGAAAATTGAGGAGCCACCCTTTTGAATTATCTTATCGGAGCTATTGATCATTGATCGACTCAAACTCAGTATACCATCTCTGCAATGCAATATAGAAAACACACAATTACGTCAAGGTTAACTCCAGTTTAAGTAATTTACATCCCAAGCACCAGCAATATATCCTTTTATTCACAACAAAAATAAGCAACTATCTCTTAGCTTTCTAAAGAAAATAAACTGTAACAGAAAAAAAATAATCTATGACACAGCTATCTGTAATAGTTGAATCTTCAAAATAAGAGCTTACATTTGTTTATATTTGTAATGGAATGACATACCAAGAACTACAATAAACTCCAAATTGTGAATCTGGAAAAAACTTCATTATGATTGCAAGGCAGATTCTGTACTTCTAGGTTCTAAATTTCTAGTACTAAACTAAGAATCAAGTGTTACATTTCAAGCCTTTGCCCAGCTCATAATCTGCAATACTGGTTTAACAGATATCTTCAGCCTCCTGCTTAAAAACATTAAAGATTTTAAAGTATGGTATTCTGGAGCTTAATGGTATACAAAATACAAAATTTTCCTAACACTTCATGAAACTTTTGCATGTACACATCCAAAACATTCCAATTGTCTTATCCTGTCCATCAGTCTTATGATTGGAACTTTTTGGCAAGGTAACCTTAAAACATAAATACAGTAAGCTTTGGGTGATAACCACTGAACACCTGGTGAGCTAGCACAAGTTGCAGTGATATTAGCCAACAGGATAATATACATGGGACAGGGAAGTCTAAGCACTACAAGCACAACTTAAGGTATTACTAAAACTCATTTTTATCTCCACATCTTTCCAATATCATCCATAGTGTATCATCCATAGTCTTTGAGATGCCAGAGCAACGTTAAGCTGAGTTCAAACATGGCTGTTAATGACAAATACATCAAAGTTGTTGGATGTACAAGTCCAACACAAAAATGGCCACAAAAAATGTCTTGTAACACAGGTGTATACAGGACAATAATATATTGAATTATGTTTGTCTGTTAAATAAGCATGCTCTGAAATACTGCCAATAACAATAACTTTACTTGGAAACAGAATATCTGACCATAGCCCTTCAATGAACAAAATGGTAAAGATGTGAGACCGAAAGCTTTCCAGAATTGCTGACATTTGTTTTTCTGTGGCTGTAAGCTTTGATGACAATGGTATCAGTGCCCTTAGAAACACAGCAACATTACTGCTGTATATAAAGCAATAATACTTAGTAAATGATACAACAGGCTAAACACAAGCTAACCTGCAACAGGACATTAATTAAGCTAACTTAACAAAACTGGTAACATGCAGTAATTTCTAAAATGTGCTGTCATTGCAAAAGCTCCTGTAACTAACAAACCATTATCATACTCTTCACCAAAACCATCCTACATTACTTGCAGCTCCCTTTCTCCCTCACCCTCATGCCAACACCCTGCAGCCTAGACATCACACTGATGCAGAGGTAAGGCTGCCATCTACCAAAAACCTACAACTTTAGGTTCGTGATCTGTACGCAAATTGCCCAAATCCTGCTAACTTGAAGGCACAGGAAGATGCTGCAGAAGTCCAATAGCCAATCCAATAGCCAGAATCCAACTAATACCTTTTGCTACATTAAAATGTTTTATTCTCTAAAACTTTTCCAAAATTGTTGTAATACTATTAATTTTAGATATATGTATATAATTTATATATAATTTAACAGAGATGTCTCTAGTTTATTCTAGATTAAATATTATTTAGTACACACTTGAACAGTGAAACGAGTGACAAAACTTAGTAACAAAATGTACTGCCAACACTTAAACCATAGCACTTGAAATGTGATTGATTTCAATAGTCGCAATTTACAACTGCGGTGAGTTACACAGATAATACATTGAAAAAATCTTAAATTATGTTCTTATGAAAGAAGATCCTAAGCACTTTGTGTTAAAGTTATTACTGTGAACACAATTGTGCTCATTTAGATGCTCCTCTCCCTTTTATTACATTAATTTTCACTTAAAGCAATATTAAATAAACTAATATATAAAAATCAAGACTTTCTCCAGGTAATTCTTCATTGTGTAAATAAGTGAAAGAAATGTGGATTATTTTGTATGTTCTAGAATCATTGCAATCCTCCCTGATATAACTGTAAGAGCTGCCATACTGTGGCAGCAGCTTACAGCTGACAGTGTCAGCCTTCACTTTGGATTACCTTGCCTTGGTGACCAATCAGACCTATATAAGAAGGCTCTCTTCTCATGAAGATAGTTCATTAAATAAAGTAACTGACTTCAAGTGTATTCCACATCAGTAGAAAATGACACTGCTTAAGCAACACTACTCTGCCCATAGCATGCATGTTTCATTACTTGCTTAACCTTTAAGGGGACATTATTGTCTACTTGAAGTAGGTTGTGCTTCACAGTAATTGTCCTAGCACACTTCTCTATGAAAGCACACAGCTGTTTTAGACTTTCTCATGTAATCTGGAACTGTATATAGCCAGTCCATTTTGAATTGTCTGGCACCACTAATAACCATAAAATGGGCCACCTCATACATCCATAACTTCTGAAAGTAAAACAACCCATCGAAAACTGACTTTGCTTGCCCACATGACCAGTCAAAAATAACCCAGCATCCCAAACCCCTAATTCAGGAGAAAGGCAAGTGTAACATCAATAGGGGCAGCAGTTATGAGCAATACATTTTTAGGCTATTCTTTCTGCTTCATACAGTAATGAATGGAATGACAGGCTGTGAAGAAAAAAATATAGTGAAGGTGAGTAGTACCATACAGCACAAAAAGTCTCCCTGATAAAGAAACAGAGATATCACAATGACTAGTCAGAAGTATATTAAAGCTGTATTTTAAAAGGAACATACGTATTTATAACATTAGGAACATACGTATTTATAACTAAACACACTTGTTTCCTTCCATTTAATATTGAAAAAAGCCACTTCATTTTAGTAAGGTTTTAAGTTGTGTCAAACAATGTGCAGTGAGCGGAAGGCAGGTTTTTTGTTGCAAACTTACATAAAGTGATTTCTGAATAATTTCTTCAGTTCCTTCTAGGCTGAGAGGAAGGAGCACATACTAAGAAACGTGGGTATCAATGACAATTCTACCTCACATGTTCATTTTCATGTCTCTTTTTACACAGCTGTAACCCCAAATTTTAAACTTCTGAGAACATCTCCTTCTACCAGTTTTCTACCATTTTCTAACATTTCTACCAGTTTTGTGGTAGAAATCGGGTTACACCCAGGCTGAACAAGAGGAAGAGATACCAGAAAGTTGTGAAAATCTTGAATAAAAAAAGAAGCAAATATTGCACACAGAGGTGAGGACAGCCCCTGCCCTCAGCATTTACCGGGGCCACAGCTGCCCAGCCGTGCTCAGCTGCCTGTGTCCCCCTCCCTCACCAGACTGCCTGAGAAAGAGGGATGTGCTTTCTGTCCTTAACTCCGGGAGCCAAGTAGGCTGTAATTGCCTCAGCTTCCTCCAGGCCTGTACGGGTACTTAAAATCCCCTTATGCCTCCTCCTTAAATTAAGGCAAGAGTTTACACAAGAGGACAAAAATCTGCTGTAAAAGAATTCTACCCAAGTCGACATGCACAAACAAACAGAAAATGTAAGTTCCTACTTAGCTTTTATCGATTACATTGAACGACCAATAAATTTATGCATTGCTCCAGGGAAACTAAAATCTTATACACCTCTATGGAAAAAACAGCTTGACTGAAAACTCAGCATCTCCAGAGAGCAGCTGCAAGTTGGGAGAAAAATGAAGAATGCAGGCATTCACGTACATGAAGAGAAAGCTGAGGTGCAAGATAAAAAATGGCAAAGAACTCTTTGCCTTTCGTTTTGAGTCAAATACAGGCAACAAATGGAGAGTCTGTAACAGATGGTCTCAGAGAGGGACCAGACTTCCCAGTAGAGGAAGGTCGAGAGCTAAAGGGGATGACCCACACTTCTCTCAGAGCAACAATCCTTAAGAAAAAGTCAAGTTAAGCAAAGCTTCGAGGCAAACATCAAAGACGGAAGCAGGCGTTCACCGGCATCCCAGCACGCTTGCCTGCGAAAGGCAAGAAGCGGACGCACAATGCGCTCAAGGGACCGCCGCCGCTACCTCCGGCCGTCCCGGCCTCCGGGGTAGCCGCGGAAACTTCCCAGGAGCGCCCCGTTACTGCGGCTGGGAGGCAACTTCCGAAGCAGGGCGGCTCCCGTCCTTTCCCGTGCACTCGCACCCACCCTGCGGCCGCCGAGCCCCGGCAGCGAGCCCCGCTCGCCGCTCGTCCCGCAGCGGCATCCGGGCCTTCGGCAGCGCCCGCCAGCGGGAGCGCCGAGCTGCGCTGGCATCGCAGGCTGCGGGTCATAGCCAGAGTAGCGCCGGAGCACCTGACAACCCACACGGCCCAGCCGTCCCCTCGGACCGCCCTCCTGTCGCGGCGACCCGCAGTTACCCGGCGAAAGCTGCCTCCTGGCGCTCCTCGGTCCGTGTTATTTCCTTCGTCTTATAGAAGATGAGGAGAAGACTTATGGTGCACACAGTCCACCTCTTCCTGCCGGAACGCATGTCTTCTGCGAAACGCGGGCCCCCTCCCCCTTTTCCTTTGTTTATCAGGGGCGTGCTGAAAACAGCTGCACACGCGGCACGAATTGTTAAAAACAAGGAGATGTATTTTTTTTTTTCCCGAAATAATCACAGATGATATAAATAAAAGCAGGCAGGAGCAGAGGCTGGAGGTTCTTTGGCGTTTAGTTTGTCTCTCTTTCGCCCTGCCAGGCAGCTGGGATCGCAAGCGGCGACCCGCTCGCCTCGGCCGGGGAGACGAGTCCACGGTGTCGCTGAGCGCTGGGCGAGCAGGGCCGAGCAGGGGCGCGCTCCGCCGCTCCCCTCTCCATCCAGATCCGCTGCGGCGCCGCTCGGCCGAAGGTGCGGCCACTGCCGCCCTCGCCGAGGCAGGGGTGGGGACGGACGAAGCGTGGCCAATGCGGGCAGAGCGGGTGGGGCCTTGGCGTGCGGAGCAGGGCGGAGGACGCGGGCGACGCCGGCGAGACGAGAGGAGGTGGGAGAGCCGCGCCGGCAGCTCCGCCGGGTTTGGGGAAGGCGTGCACTCCTCGCCTGGGTCACGTCCGTTTTGCCCAGCTGGGCGTCTGAAAGTGAGAGCGAAGGAGTGCCAGTGCTGTGCCGCAGAAAAGGAACGGATGAAGGGTTTTGGTCATTGGTGATTTTTTTTCCCCTCGCTCCCGCTATGGTTGATTGTGGCTTGAACCAGGCACTGGAGTTTTTTTCCGGTCTTGCTGTCCCAAAGCCGCAGGAGAAGGCGGGAATGCAGAAGGGAAGCGACGTGGTCCCCGCACAGACCCGCCTGCAGTTCTGGAGTCCGGCTAAATCCACTGCCCGTGCCGCGCTCCCCAGGGACTTGTTTCATTCACACGTCTCAACACGGCCTTTATTTCTTTATTTTCCTAATTTCTGCTGTGACAGATTCTCTGAAAAAAAAAAAAAAAAAAAAAAAAAAAAAAAAAAAAAAAAAAAAAAGGAAGAGAGACAAACCACGAAGCCCCAAAACGAAACGAAAAAGACCTAACCTTTGAGATGGATAATGCAACATGAAAATTAAATTATTGGCTAAATCCGCTTTTCTCAGTATTGTTTTCCTTTTTCAAAGTGAGTGAACTGCCCTGGAACTATGCTCATCCTGTGTGACAGGGGTCTACCCACAGCCCTGAAGTTTGCTCTTACGGAACAAGTAAGACCAATATGACACACCTCCCACGGGATCCAGGAAGGGTTTCTGGTAAATCTAGTGTGACTTCTCTTTCCTAGCTTAGATTACAAGCAAGAGCTCACGGGATGACAGACCCTTCCCTGGTTCTATTTGGTCTGCTACCTTGTGTCCAGAACTGATCTGTAACAGACATTTCACAAGAGGATGCAAAGAAATTTGAAAGTAAGTACATATTTTCCCTTTCTAGGAGAGTACTCCCTCACGGGCATGATGAGTGAAGAAAGGTTAGAGAAGTTGTTGAAAATCTTAAGTAGTAATAGTAGTTACATTGTAGTTACAGTAGTAATAGTAGTTACATTGGAAAAATCAGTTGTGTGTAGTAAAAAAGTTTTAATTCAGTCTCAGTGGAATGGAATGGAAATTGCAGTTTCTTTCCACACAAGCCTGATCAAGCTGCATTTTCTGTACTCTGCTGTGGCTCTGATAACTTAGTCTTAGAAAGTGATCTCTCTAAGGCATCAGCAGCAACAGGAGAAAAACCCATTCTATCTGTGAGAATGAATTTCAAATTTCCCATTGTATAATACCTGACATTCTTAAAAAAAAAACCCAAAAACTTGATTCAATGCAAAACCCTACTTAATACCTTTGTAAAAACTACATCACATGTTCAGTCTAAAAGTCAGGATTCTGTCAATTCTGTTGAATATCTGTGATTTTTTTTTATACCTTATATAGTTTTTGTATATTAGATTATTTTTGTATTCAGATGGACTAATTGAAAATAGGCATGGAAAATGTATATAGAGGATCTTGAATTCACCCGTCTTCAGAGGTGGTTTTACTTGATTCCATCCTCAACTGCCAAAGGCAGCTTATGATACAGTTAGTTACAACAGCTCCTTGGTTTCATGCCAGGCCACATGTAGGTTCAGAAGAAAACCGTGTTGCTTCCATCATCTTTTTCTTCTCTACATACTGCTGCACTTCATCCGCCCTGAAGGTAAAAACCCAGCTCCCCTGCTGCTTCATGAGAACTAATTCTCACCTAACACAAGAAATCCCTGCCTGTGTCTAAGACACTTGAGAACTGACAGTGATGTTCCTGCCATGCCCAGCAGTGCACTTTTCTCTCCCTGCCCAGTCTGGTTGCAACCAGTCTGACTGAAACTGACCAAAAAAGTTCAAGCACCTAACCACCAAGACTCAAAAGGATTTTTCCAGTTACTACAATGTAAAACTGAAATTTTCCTGAAAATTTTCAGCTGTTCCCATGCCTGTCATTCTACTACCATGAAAACATACTTCTGGGTCAGAAAAGGACTGTGGCATCCTAAGACGTAAACCAGCTCATCCCCTACAGTGATTCACTGTATTCACCTTCTGTCCATGCCATTCAAAGCTCCGATGTTATCTATATAACAGAGACCCAGAATCTCAGAAGCTGCTTAAAAGTGGATCCAGAGCAAGTTCCCAATTTGTTCATTCCTCTTCCAAATCACTCCTGAGCTTTCATTCAGAAATAGTCTTACAGCTCTGACTGCAGTGAGGAGGACCCCTTTCTTAGCTGTTCCGCCCTTCCTTAGGTTTCCCTCCTGGTATAGTTTTATTCTCTACTGTATTCTCAAGTAACAGGCAGTCACAAATAACACATATATGTATAGCACATATGCAATATAATTCAGCCAAATGTTACATTCATTTACAATGATAGAATTATTTTTTTACAGAAAATGAGTTTACTGTGCAGAGTTTTACTATTCATATTTAGTAATTCACCAATTCCTTCATCTTTAATGTGCCATCTACAGCAATTCATACCTCTATCAAGCTATCTAAATTAATGCCTTGAAATTATTTCCTCTTTTTCATACATCCTCATGATATTTAAATCATTAATCAATTCAAATATTTGAATTGCATTTATATCAAATAGTTTGGTTATTTTACATTAATTAGAGGCATGGTTTAGCTCTGTGAACCAGAAACATGTTCAGTAAATCCTATTTCATGGCATCTGGTGATAACAGTAGAATTTCTTTCACAAAGACTACTGGAGGAGCAAAAATGTGAATAATACAAATAATCATGCATTTAAGCATTTCAAATTTCAGAGTGCTAATTAGGTTCTATGGCAAAGAGTTCTTGAAGAACTGCGTTTCATGCTGAAGGTGATGGCTAGAAACATGAAACATTTATGTTTGTTAATGCGTATTACCATATAAAGTCCCTTTTCATTAAGAGTATTTCATGTTTTATGTGAGTGGCCAGAAATCTCTTCTGAATTAATCCAGCCTGTTTTATCACTAGAAAGACTAGAAGAGATTTCCTGGGGAAACTGTAGCATTTCAATCCCTTGTTGTCTTTAGGACCAAGTTACACAAATCTGGATTTTTAACTCAAGGTAGAAGGATGAATGAGGTAAGTTTGTCAGGTACCCTTACATTATTTTTTTAACATATAATTTTATGTCAATCTATCAAATTACAGTGAATACGGATTTCTGATTCCTATACAGTTACTTTCAATAAAATACACAACATTGTGTAAAGGTCATGCGTTTGTACATGCTTTTATTTCAGGAGCAGGCAAGGCTGATGCAGCATTCTTGCGTTTGCTTAACAACATTAACTCCGATTTAATCCTATGGAATGTATTTAATAATATTAACCTAACCATTCTTTTTTTTTTTTTAGAAAACCCAGCTAAAACAATGAATGGTGCTCTGTGAATTTATAAGTACGACTGCTACTTCAATCTGTTGTCATTGCAGACTTCAATATCGTTCAATATTTTCGTTGATGGTTCAAGCAAAGGCACCAGATATCCTGCTAGTTGCTTATGACTAAGTGCACAGAACACTTATACTTACAGAATTGCTTGTACAGCCTAAATTTAAATATTTTCTGTGCTTCTGATTATCATCATCTATCATACTTTCATCAAAGTATGATACTTACATCTATCATACTTTCATCATACACCTCCTGAAATATTATCTCTTCCTCTAGTAACAGAAGTCCAGCATTTCATTTTTAGCACTACTGGCATTACAAATAGCAGCACATCAAATACTTCATAATTATAATGCAACAGCTTTTCCATAGGCAGCAGAATAAATGATAATGCACTAAGCTGCTTTTTTTGTAGCTATTCTACCATATAGGACTCAAGGTTTGGGTTGGTGGATGTTAAATTTCTCATGATGTTCAGAGGCACAAAAGTCAAGTCAGAATCCATATTCCCATTCACTTTCCCTGTCACTTTTGTGACTAGCATGCAATGATGACTTAGTCTTTGCAATCACTTTGCAGAACAATCACAGGATCAATAGTGAGGAGACAGAACAAACTTATCCACATTTCTCAGCCATTTTTTTGTGTGGGTGACAGGAGGAGCGTATACTTTTCTTTAGAAGAAATTCTGCAGTAATTCCTTAGGAAGTGTTAGAACTAAATCCCAATGAAGCCGTACTCTCTGTTTTACATTCTTTTCTGCAGTAGTGTATTTAGCCAGTGCAGAGGTCCCCAGATAAAGTTGCAGTGCAACAGCAAGGAAGCATGTTTAATTTAGGGGCATACACTGTTGTGTTTATTGCATCACATACTTCCCTGATCAGTGCATGCTTTTTTTATAGTAGGAAAATACAAACCATGTCCATATTCCAAGCAGAATGATCATGCAGATAGGGACCACTCTGAAAGAAGATATTGTCAGTTGTCATGATCTCTCCTTCCTTTTGTGACATAGGATATTGCACAAGTCCCACAAACATTGGTTATAAAAATGCTAATTCTGTGGTAATTCAAGATGGCTCTCAGCTAGTATGCCTTTCAAGAATGCTAAAACCTCATTACTTTTAATCAAAATGTCTATCACATGCATAGGGACTGTATATGTGAAATTTTATAATGATGAGCTGCAGTACTTCCCATATTGTATTTGAGTGAGGCTCGAGACAGCCTGTTGTTTTTGGGTTTTTTTGTAATTGGGATTAAGAGAAAAATTACGGAGCAGAGATAAGGGTTAGAGAACACTGGGAAACTAACAGAAGAGAAAGATAGAAGAAGCTGATATAAAAGAAAGGTGAAGATGAAAGGATTAAAGGGTTGGCAACTGGGAGAGAGGGCAACAGCTATATCTGATCCAAAAAAAGAAATTGGAGGAAAAGTTCAGAGTCCAGAAAGGGTACAAGAACCTACCTAAATGATGTCTTAGGTTACACTGTAAGATGTAACCAAAAGTGTGTATTCTATTACTGTCTTCATAAGATGCTAAAACAGGTGGGGCAGTATTCTTTATCTCCACCACGAGTCAGCCCTGATAACTCCCTCCAGAGGGCTGTCTCTGATAATGGGCCATCAAGGTCTCACAGATGACTGATAAAATTACACCATCCCATTGTGAGATGCTCCACCCAGGGAGAGGAACCAAATAGTCCTACCTGTATATAATCTGAGGCTTAGAACACCAGAGCAGCACTACTAGATTTCCACAGGAAAAGAGCATCATAACCACCACTGGAGCTCCAGAGAAGGACCAGACCTTACGACAGGATTACCGCTTCGACAGAACCACATGCATCATTCCAACAGGACTACAGCCACCATTTAATTGGACTGCTCCCACCACCTTGACCAACAGGGTGTCAGGTTGTATTCTGATTCTGTCAGGTTAAGCTAGTGTTTCTGTACTATTACACTTATTTAAATTTTCCTATGAAATTGTAGTTCTGACTTGAAATCTCCCACTGGTTTGCCTTCCAACTAGTGCAAATGGAGAAATTTGACTAATTCAGGCCTACTGAGTAAACAAGGTAAGAAATGCATATAGCTGTGTCTATTTTTTCTCTCGATCTGTCCTTCTTGCAAGAACATGCCCCTTGACTCCCTTACTTAAATGTGCCTGCACCTGTGGTCAAGCCCTAAATTCACTCCATTGATCAGATACATTTCTGTTTTGGAGTCCAAATGAAGAATTTTTCTTTCTAGAAGACAAAATATTACTTAGCCAGAAGACTGCTTTTTACTTAGGTGTTTCTTTTAGGTCAAATGAAAGAAAGTGAAGTAAATTTCTGGCCATATTTCCAAGCTTGCAATTTAACTTGTAAATTGCAAACACATCTAAAATGTAACTGGATAAACATTTACAACTCCAGAAAGCAATTTGTTTTCTGATTACATCAAACCTCCAATCCTCTTTTCATTAGGGCAACAGGGCAGCTTTTCCTTCAAATTTTGAAAATAGCAAACATGATTTAAAGTATTTCCAGGTAAGACTTAGGGAATTAAGATAACCTCCACTACTGTCCAGCCCTGCTGACACATTCTTTATGAGTTAGTGGGTATTCAGGAGAGTTTCAAAAGACTCTGTACACCTCCTTATGCTATTAGTTGAACTGGACATATTGCTGAAGGAGAGAAGAAGAAAAATCACAGCTATATGTTATCATTGGGTTAATCCTAATACGTTTGTCTTGGTCATGCCTGCAGTGAAATCTTGTCCAAAGTCTTTTATCTTAGGTGTTAAGGTTAGGGTTTAGGTTTGGAGTGAGAGATCAGGGTTGGGTTTGAGGTTAGAGTTAAGGTTCCTAGAATTAGGGTTCTGGCCATTGCAGTTTAGGATTATGGTTAGAATGGTAGAGTTAGGTGTTAAGGCCTAGGGGTTACAGGTTAAGGTTGAGGATTAAGTGTTATGTTTTGGATGAGGTTTAACTCAGCTGCATTGAGTCTATTCTGGTTTTAGGTGGTCTCAGATCAGTGAATCCTGTAGAGTCCCTTACTCCACTGGACAATCAGAAAGGTCTGAAACTGTTTACTCTGTGTACTGGTTTTGACTGTTACAATTTTTTCATAGTATCTGATAAGCTAATTTGTTTTGCATTTGTGCTGAATACAGGGTTGATAGTATAAAGATGTTTTTGTCATTGTATACTAAAGGCCTTTTCTCTTTTCCATACTGATGCACTGACATGGAAGTCGGAGATACGTGGCAAGATCGGAGGAGATGTGGCCAGGATGGGTGCCCATAACTTACCAAAGGTAAATGTGACATCATGCTCAGTATACAAAGTGGATGAAAAAGGGGGAAAAGGTGATGTGAGGGGATGTTTGGAGTGATGGTGTTTGATGTTTATCTTCCCAAGTTACCCTTACACATTATGGGGCCCTGCTCTCCAGGATATTGCTGAACATCTACCTGTCCATGGGAAGCAGTGAATTAATGCCTTGTTTTGTTTGCTTGTGCGTGTGGCTTTTGCTTTCCTTATTAAACTATCTTCATCTCAACCCCTGAGTTCTCTGGTTTTTACCCTTCCAATTATCTTCCCCAGTTCTACTGGTAGGGCAGTGAGTGAGCAGCTGGGCTGCTGGCTGGGGTTTAAGCACAGCACCCTGTGTTGACCCTGTGGTGTTTCAAACGGCCCTCCTGAGCTAAGAAGTGATCAGACGTAGCCAGGTCATCTCTGCTTTTGCAAACTCTTTTAATATGGCACAAAATGTCCGGGTTGATTTTTTTTCCCTAATATTTAGGCAAGCTTCTAGGGCTGAAAGGCCTGGAGTCACAGCAAGGTGAACTTGGGTTTCCACATAATCCAAACCCCTGCACAACAGTGTGATTAGTTGTAGTTAAGAAATGTTGTCAACACTCCTGCTAATCTTCAGTTGTTACTGCAAAAATGAAGTTTGAGGAATTATCTCATAAAGTTATAAAATAATACTCGGTTTACATCTATTAATGTAGAGTTTGCATGTTGATTTCTTTTTCAGAGTGAGTAACCACGGTTGTAAAAGCAAAGCTGACTTTTTCCTTCATTTGGAAGGCTATGCTTTAGTTTCATTTATTTATATCTCTATGTGCATGAAGTGAAGATATATTTCCTAAGAATATTTTTGTGAAATTATGAGAGATTACTTTATGAGTTCTCCATGACTGAGAATAGGAAAGAGATTTTCTAAGAAGTTAAATAGCAGATTTGTGAGGTTCTATGATATATATTTTTAAAACAGTGAATGACCTCCCAGTAAGAACCATAATTTTAATAAAAGTTTACAGCCAGATACCCACCAAGGCTATAGATTTGAAGATGGGGAAAGAATGTTTTTTTTTCCTGAGTTACAGCCACAGCAACAGCTATTCAGTCTTTGGGAACTAATTCCCATTTTTATTACTACTATTTTAAATTTTGCTTAATTTAATGTTGGTTAAATTATATAGTAAGAGAGTACAAAATTGCTTGGCTTTTATTACTTTGTGATGGATGAAGTCATACAAAAGAGTTTCCCATGCCTTTAACTATGTTTTCTTACATATTTCTTTGCCAGTAACACTTTAGGGCATTTGCTGAGTTTGACATTTTGTTGAGACTATTTTCCCTTTATTTTTCCTGAATGGAAAAGCATAGTTCAACAACACTGTTACAGCATTCTTATAAGTTTCAACAAAAAGAAATCTTCTCCATATCCAAAACTGAATTTCTGGTCACTGGGACAGGTCAGACCTAACATTAATTTAGTCTGTTCTGCACTGACCTGGCATACAAACCCTGTCAAAAAAGGGATTTTTCTGTCTTCATCAGCAGTTTATAGACCTTACAGACCTAATGGCCAGGTGAACAAGCAAGCCCTTTTGATTGGCAGCTAAAATACCTTAACATAATCTTGTATTTGCTGCAGACAAAAGCATGTGTGTGATTTTTTACTGCATAATTAACGGATGCTCTAAGTTTACAGTACACCCTCTGCTGTGGTAAATTGTGAAGCTAATTCTCAGCCTGCATTGTCATGATCAAGTTTGTCTTTAATGGTGACTTTCAATGACAGTTTTACAGTATAAAGTGAGACAAACTGGTTTACAACATGACCTGGCACTAAATACAAAAACCTACTTCATCTACTCCATTCCAAGAATAAGTAAGTGGCATCCTCTTCAGGTCAAGTCATTCTCTTAAATGCAAGGATGTCTATTTTTCCCCCCCCTCTATGTTTTATTTCTTTGCAAACTGGGATTTGGTGTTCCACTCACAGATGATGAGGGTCCTACGTATTTAAATTCCCATGGGAAAGCCTGCACCAGAAATTTTCAGTCTGCAGGGAAGACACTGGCACCAACCCAGGCAAGATAAATCCACAAGGAAATGACATTTCCCGTATGTCACTCAGGTCAATTGGAAGACTTGTGAAGAAGATCTAAGATTGTGTTGCTTATCTGCTGATTTTGGTGTTAAATTTTGATTGACTTCAACAGTGTTAGGTTATCCCTGCAGCTCACCTAACTTCTAGTCATATAGTCAAGATAGGCAGCCACTAAATTTTAAAATGACATATTAAGAAAGATATTTCTTAGTGTTCTCTAGTATTTTTCATTCAATTTCTTGAACTAAAAAGTTTTAAAAATCACAAATAAGGCAACTTTATCACATAAAAATAGAAGTGATAATCTAATCCTATTACTTGTAGTCTTGTCAAAGACAGTATTGAGGGCAGTTATTTTTTCTGTGACAGTAACTCTGATAACTCAGGAAAAGCTCACAAATTCTTAACCAGACACAGTTATGGAAGTCCTTTAGAAGCTTCTCAATGCTGAGACTATTTCTTCTGAGGAAGTATAAGCATTGAACCAATTTCAGACCTACTCTTTTGACTTCTAGAAATATGATTTGCATTAAATAAAAGGGAGAGGACATTTTCGTTTGGCTTAGACTACTTTATTTTTTAGTGCTCTTTAAAGAAAATTATGTCACAAAACCCAAAAATAGCTATTTTTGATAGAAACTAAAAACACCATTATTTTTATAGTTCAGAGGAATACTGTGGAAAGTAAACAACACAGACTGTGAGCTTTAACATTAGAGCAAAAGAAATATTTGGTTTTGAAATCATAGGTTTAGCCCTAAATGAAAGAAAGTAATATATGAAAGGAAGAAAAAGTATATATGTAAACAAACTCTTGTAAACTGCTGTAAGTCACAAGATGTAAATATTCTCTAATTACAGAATTACAGAGGAAGAAACAAATCTGAGTCTGAAGTGCTTGAACAGAAAATCACCACTTAGCTTGGCAGAATTTTGGGATATTTTTCCATATTTTCACATACTTGTTTTTTCTGACTGGAAAGTGAGAAAATGTGTGTTGGTCTTAGGCTAAAGAAAGATATGATGAATCTAGGTTTGTGTCCAGAAACAGGTACTTAGAAGTTCTTTCTCTCAGCTGCTACAAAGTGCTGTAGTCTTGTTGTTTGTTCTCAGTGGAGAATTTCCACAATGCAAAACACAGATGTGCCACATCTAGGTCTGTTCTCATTTGCATGTCCTTTCCTCAAAATAAAAAAATGCCAAGCAGAAGGAAGAACAGACAGAAGTGTAGTGTACAATGACAATCCTCTCTGGCAGTGACTGGAAATTGCTGTGTAGTGAGGTAGGTCCTACCAGCTCAAGCTCTGGCACAGAGCACAAAAACATCCTGTGCTCTCAGAATAAGAGTTTAGGAAGCCCTTTTTTTCACAGCAGTGTAATATTTATAATGAGTTCCAGGTGACATTCACGTCCTCCAAATCAATGGCTTTCAGATTTTATAGTATATTATAAGAGAATCACTTAACACTTACAGGTGCATTGACATTCAGCTTTCAAAAGCACCTGTGATACCTTAGCCTTGAACCACAGCACTGCAAATGGGATTTAACAGCATCTTTCCCTGAATCTTGAGCTGGACAAATTAATCCTGGACATGTCTCACATCCAGGACTCCTAGCATTTCTGTCAGCATATCAGATTGTCAAGATTTGAGCTGTGCATCCTGCAAAGCAGCATTGTTAGGGCAATGGTTTTAGAATGCAGGCTGATGTTTTTGCAAGAAAAACTTGCTTGTTTGGAGGAAACTTATTTTCAGTGTGGAAAAGGAAGCAAGTTGCTAATGAATGAGCTCAGGCTTGCTACAAAAAAAAAATGTTTGTTCTTTGCTAGGTTAACTTTTACCACATGCCATTCTGTGCTCTTCACCTGTGAAATTATTTTCACAGGGCAACCCAGAAAGCAATTTGATGACATGCACTCTCTTCAGATGAAACATTGTTATGTATTCACAGACCTTCTTCTCCACTGACAGATCCTACACCTTACAAATGCTCCTTGCTTTTTATCCTCAGGAGATACACCTTTTCTGGCAGGCTACCAGTTCTTTGGGTTTGTGAACGCAGTGTTTTTTTTCCTTTGTCTCAACTCCCCTTATCTAGTCAATTAGCCATTGTCAATGGCATTACATGTTGGTTTTGCTCTGTCTCCTCTACAGCATAGGACATTTTTAAACTAACTGAATTGTGTGTCATTTGCTCCATTTCATCTTTAGATTTGGCTTAGTAATTGCTTCCTGAAGGCTGGAAGATATACCCAAACTCTGGCAAAACCAGTAAAAACCAGTATTTTTACCAATCAAGTAAAAATAGAATTTTCATAAGGTGAAACTTCATAACCATGCTGAATAATATTTCTTAAGAGTAGAGTCCTGTATTTAAGCATACATAGGTCATTCTTATATTCCACCAGAAAGATGAAAGTGAAACTGAAAACACTACATTTCAGCATGCTGTGCAGGCCCTTTTCTCAATCCACCCTGTGCATGCTCAGCAGTACTGACCAACCCATGCAAACACTGACACATGACTGGCACCTTTGTTTCCATACATCATACCTTGGCTTCCTGGCTGTCACAGCCTGTATCCTGTCATCTCCTTGATACTGATATTTACATTTCAAGACCAATTTGAATTCAGAGTTGTTGCATCAAAGTACTGTTAATTCTTATCTCCAAGTTTCTTCTTGGGCTTAGTGAGTTTTAGCAAGTTTAAGCTATCTCTGTGTTTTAGTTGGCAGCTCTGTATTACAACTACTATCATTGCTCTCTAGAAGAATTTATTTAAATCAATAAAGACTGTAAAACTTCTTTGTTATTTTAGTAATTTTTACTTTTCAATTGAAAACCAATATGTTCTCTTTCCATATTAAGTAAAGCAGATCTTCAGTTTCTGTCTCAGGTCTCAAGTGAATATTAACTGAAGCTACCATTTCAGTCAGCCCCTCGTAACTACCACATTTTAATTCTGCTGCAGCACTTGCCTGTCCTTTCCTTCCAGCCACCACATTTTTATGTGCCCTGTGGGAAGGCTCTTCTGTGGGTAGTCAGTCCATAGCTGCTCTGCTCTTTTTCAGGCACGAGTGAAAGAACTCTGCTAGTCTCCCTGTAATTGGTCTGTGTGTTAATGATATCCTTAGAGTTTCTGTATCAGAGAAGTGAAACACATAAAAACCAGAGGTCTTGATTGAAACAGTACCTACTTTTGCAGTTGGTCTTCTCAGCTGTTAAAATGAGGTTGAAACAGAAGGGAAGGTCTCTCAGCAAAAGCCAAAGTGGATACCTGGGCTTTTCCTTCATTCCTCTAGAAAGAAATGAAAGGTGGGAAAGAAGAATTATCTCCCTTGATCTTTTGAACTTGTTTAAATTCTTGGTGATCTCCTTCAGTGCCAAAACAATGCAATCTTTTGGACGCTTTTCTCACCAAATTTCTGGATCATGTGACTAAGGAGATCTGTAGGAGTAGATGTTTAATTCTGCAGTTTCCAGCCACAGAGACTCCTTATGCTGTGAAACCTTTGACCAGGCCCAGAAAATTAAAAATTTTCCTCTCACTATCAGTTCTGTATGCCATATTTCCATTACACGTCTTGAAAAAGAGAACAACCACTTAGGAAAAGTGAAATAAAACCTCCACATTCCCTCCTGTATCTGTCAGTCTGACCCTCTGTAAAGTTTGGGGTTTTTTTCCTATTTAAAGCAAATTGCAAGGTAAAGAAATTGCATGTGGGAAATCCTACATGTCAAAAAATTCAGGAACCTATGAACTATTCACCAGGAATGGGGAAAAATTCCTAGATTAAGTTACTCAAAATTTAAAGAATTTTTTGATCTGTGCATGAGAGGTTGTTTTGAGGGGGAAATGCAAGGTGGTCTGTGAAACTGCAGACACATCTGTCACCAACACACATCTTTCTAAAAAGCTGCAATATAACAGAATTTATTCAGTGACCATATTTAGCATGACATGAAAGGCAACATACAAAGTTAGTGTGAGGAAAGAGGCTTGCTCTGCAAATCTTGACAAATACCTCCAAGGCTAGTGAAAGCTAGTGCAAGCTAGTGCTTCACAAATGCTCTTGTTAGGAAGCAAAAGAAACTAGATAATTAAACGTAGGTATTATAGCCAGAGTCACAGAAGGGTAAATCACTAACTAGAACAAGGTGTCTCTGCAATAAATGGGTCAGTTCTCAAAGAAAAATGCTGAGCAATGCAGGACAAAAGGGAATAAATCATACAGTCCATAACAGCAGCAATAACATCATATGCTATCTAAAAAAAAAAAAAAAATTACTGCTGATGAAAAAAGCAAAGAATTTGAAGTTGTCAGTGATGCAGAAGTATACGTTGGTTAGGATTCATTGTAGCTATACAAGGAGATATCCTGCAATTAACTCATTTATGGCAGGAGCACAATATAAGTATGAACTAAAGTTACTACAGAGCATCCTTGGTTGGTTACGGAGATGGTGAAGGGCCTTGAGGGGAAGATATATGAGCAATGGCTGAGGTCACTTAGCCTGTTCAGCCTGGAGAAGAGGAGACTGAGGGGAGTCCTCATTGCTGTCTACAACTGCCTTGTGAGGGAAGAGGAGGGGCAGACACTGGTCTCTTCTCTGTGGTGCCCAGTGACAGGACTCTAGTGAATGGCATGAAGATAAGTCAGGAGAGGTTTAGGTTAGATATCAGGAAAAAGTTTTTGACCAACAGGGTAGTTTGGCACTGGAACAGACTCCCCAGGGAAGTGCTCACAGCACCAAACCTGACAGAGTTCAAGAAGTGTTTGGACAATGCTCTCAGGCCATGGTCTGATTCTTGGGGATGGTTATTTGCAGGCCCAGGAGTTGGATTTCATGATTGTGATGGGTCCTTCCAACTTAGAGTATTTTGTGATTCTGTATAGACAAAGTTGTCTTTGTCCTTGATGCATTTTGCTTTTTTGTGAGATGAGCTGTTTTATTACTCAGGGCTTCAAAATATTTTCAAATTTTAGGCAAAACAATAGTTTGCTAGAAGAGAGTCCATTCCAATAATTTTTACTCTTGGTAGACCTAAATCAGTTTGCCACAAAAAGATTGAGGACGATGCACCATTTGAAGAGAACTTCTATTTATAGAACAGCGTCTATACTAAGTTCTCTTTAATGTACAGAGGTTAACTTAGGCTCATTTAAGAAAGAAATAAATCTGTTCTCCTGTTTAGTTAGTTTTTTTAATATATATATAAGCACAGATTTACTTATGTTGTAACATTTTTATTTGAGCAGTAATTGAATCTCTGAAAGCTGATATGGTTGAAATATTACCCTGATCACCTCCGTTTTCTCCATGTGCATTTTAGGATTTTCAGATCGGCCTAAAATAAATTACATTCACTTAAATAAACAATATGGGGAAAATACATAATACTGCTCCTCTGCATACATACAATGGCTATTAAAGAGTTATTTTAGAAGTAATTTCCTGATGACAGGCTTTGTGGATACTCTTCTGTATCTCTAAGCATTACATTAACAGCATATTGATGGACAGGTGCATATGTATCAAGCACTACAGTTGGATTTTATATACTGGCCAGTGCCTGTGTGTTATACGAAGTGATTTATAAGTCAATATCAAGAGTGTTCTTTACTGCTGTTTATAGTTGGCCTATGAACAACAGCTGCTGTGTTTTCTTAGAACTCAAAAGTGAGGTGACAGGTACTTCAGAAAAGATTCTACCACACTTTACAGGCAGCAGAGAAAATCAGACAGGTTTAATCTTCAGTGTTCTTAGTACTTTTTAGTCCTAACAGATAATATTTTTTCTATATTCATTCCCAGGGTTTTTGGGGTTTTGGTTTTCAGAGATTTTTTTTTAATGAGTTCTTTTAAGAACAGATAGAAATACTTTTAAAAAGGCAAGGTTCTAGTTACAATTCAGAATTACTTACAGGGTGCATATGTGGCCCTATATTTATAGAAATAAATACAGATTAAGGAGTTAAGCCAAATGTAGGAGGAGTTTTGTGCATTGAAATCCATACTCAATTTTTATGCTTCAAGAAAACCTCATGTAATGCATACACTGGAACAAGCTGGAGACTACAGCTATCACATTATTTTTAACAGCTGCACTTTGGTAGACTCTCATAATGCAGCTGTTTATTCAACATTACTTATATGGAGAAATTTAACAAGCTGTTGAATTATTCAATAAAGAACTCGAACCTCCGAAGCGGAGCAGCACTCAGCCAACATTACAGAAGCTAGCTCAGTCTACACCTGTTCTTACCACATGAGCTGAAAATGGCAGAATCAAGTCATATCTCACTTGGATTTTACCTTCGTGCCATCCTGAGCACCTGCTCATCAGTCCTGGTCAATTGACTGTGGACATGCTTTCCACTCTGGAGATTGGATTAAAGACTGAAAGATGGATAATAGTTTAAAGATAAAGTACTTCTTAATTAATTCCTGCTAAAGAGGAAATATTTGTGTTAATCCCACCATCTAAGTATAGATTAAAAATGCAAAAATACAAAAGTAGGGATATTGACAGTACTGCAACAAGATTCTTTTCAAATGTAACACTCTATTCCACTTGAACACTTTCCAAAAAAGCATGCTCTGAGAATATCTCTTATGTCAAATCCTAAAAATCAAGATGGGAATGAACTACAACCCTGGCAGTTAAATATACATAAGGTCTGAATAATAACTCAAGAAAATATAGATTTTTAAGTAGTGTCTAGACATACTGTTTTAACATTAAAGTGTTTGAACTCTTCTGCCTAACCCCAACCTCCCCAGCTAAGTCATCTGATATCTTTGCCTCATACTTTTCTTTCAAACTCTTGCTAAAGCATTTTAGCTTTTTGTTAAATTTCTTTTTGTTATTATTTTATTTTTAATGTGTAAGAATTAAAAATTGCACAGCTGTTTCGCTTTTTTTTTCCCGTGTAGATGTAAATCACATGATCATTCACATAATAACGATTTTCTGAACAGGAATGCTTTTTTTCCAGTCAAGACCGGAAAAAAAACAACCCCTGTAAAAAAATGTAAATGTAAAAAAAATGTATTTCTTGAACTGATGAATCTCTTTCTGTTTTCAAAGTATCTTTCATAGTATACATATGTATATTAATAATTCTTAGACTCATGGTGAGTATTGCAATGTGAGTAAATTGCCACTTTATATTAATACACAAAAAGATTATGTATGTCTGCAGATGATCTTGCTCTTTGAAGTAGCAAAACATGGAACACAGAAAGGTCTCCCCATTTGTCAGCTTCCGCTGTCTATAACTGCTACAAAGAAATTCCATCCTGTTTCTCAAATACAGACTCATAGGACTGATTGGACTTCTGGTGGTTCATATCATCCAGACAGTATTTAACTTTTGATGTTCAAGTAGAAAACAGATGAATTTTTTTTAAAAAACCCAATAAATGTATATCTTCACGTTCACTAATAAACTTCTATGTAAATTCCAAATTATGGGCAATTTCTATTTTTTTTTCCTAAGTTATCTGTAATGCCATATGACCTATATAGCTCTCCTTCTTTTCTGTGCTATAAGTGCTGTAAATTACCTTTCCAGTTAAATTTGAAACCACATCTCTATGTACAACACTGACAAATGAAATGGGAGGTTTTTTTAAGCCTTAACTGAGAGTCAGAAATTAAGTCAGCACTTCAAAAAGTGTATTTTTCATAAAAAAAAAAAAACAAAAACAGAGTAAGTTTTTTCTTTTAGTAAATTAAAAATTCTGTCATTTTACCAGGAACATGAGTAAAACAAGCAGATGATTTTAAAATTTGTTAGGGCTTCAATCAGTCCTAACTGTTACAGTAGTAAATTCTCAAGGGGCTGACCTGGCTAAAGATGAAATAAGATTTCTGAGCTGTATTTTGCCTTTCACTTATGTGGAAATAATTCCAACTTTTCTGTATTTATTTATGTAAACTTGACAATTTTAAACATGCACTCTCAGGATCAGGAGAAAACCTACCCTGCAAATTGGACAATCTTGCTATAAGATAGACTCAGCCTCTAGAGCCTTCTTTTTCTTGTATATTACCATTTTTACTACTATAAAGTTTTTCTACAAGTGGCCTACACTGATTATAAGGTGACAACAAATTTTTAAATACTCAGCCCAGGCAATCAGAATAAATATAATTTATGCAAAATAACCTCTAGTATTTCCTTTTTACAATTGCAGCAGGGATCTCATTCCTTTGCCTCCAGTGCTACTTAGGCTAGGCAAAAGCACCCATAAAATGGAAATTCAGTTGCCACACAAAAACCTCTAGCACTGGAGTGTATGAAAAACGAAAACTAAATCCAACCCATCTTTGGTATTTTACTGCATGTAAGTAGCTCCCTTTAAAATAAAGCAGATAGTTACCAGACTCTCAGGTTTTTTTCCGATCTACTGAGAAATCTGTGTTTAGGTGAGAATGATGTGATCAATGAACACACTGAAAAAACATCACCATTACTACTGACCAAGATAACTGTCTATAAAGTGGTACTTTAAACTTCATCATAATCCTTTTTATTTATGTTATTCTCCCATTTTAAATGCTGCATTTACTTCCATGTTAAGGAAGTATAAGGGGAGTAAGTGCAGTAGAGCATCTGTTTGAGAACTGCAATTTGAGAGAATACATTAATGACATAATTTAAATGCTTTACTTTCAAACTAAAAACATGTTATAAAGTTAATGTGTTTTGGTTGATGTTCTCCTTACATTTCTACTAAAGTTACTACTATGGGAGTACAGCACAAATATTGGATATTAAAGATATTAATGTCTGGAGTGGAGAGCCAGATGAGTGCTAAGTGCTGGAGCTAATGAATATATATTTTAGGGCAAAGTTGTGTTCTATGCAATTCCCACCTTTTTTCTTCTTTTGTGGAGAAAAACCAGTATTTTCAGTCATTTTTAGAAAATGTTTGCAAATGTTGCTGTATTTTCTGATGGCAATCTTTATTTGTCACTGTTCACTGCATTGTTATGCCATTTACTCAAAATTTGCTGACTTAGACAGTGCCTTATATGTAATACCATTCTCTGTCTTTCTTAATTAACGTGTAATGTGGTTTATCCCCAGCCATCATCTAAGTACCAAGAAGTCACTCACTCACTCAAAAAAAAAAAAAAAGACAAAAAACACCAAAACCAAACCAAAATCAAAGCAAGAGAAAACAGAAAAACCCCTCAGGGGTTGACATCAAAACAGTTTGATAACTGGGTGGATATAATTGGGATTTATTAAGAATAAGGTATGAGTGTTTGGAGTGAAGCTATGTGAATGGAGAGTACTGAAAAACTTATGCTGAGTAATATTTACAGAGAAAAAAGCCTATGAAATCAACAAAGAAGAGAAGTCCAAAGTAAATAGGTTGAGATGAGCTCTATTTTTGTCATAAATGATAAAACAAATGTGCAGAAAATACTGTAATTTCCTTTAGTTATTCATTCATCACACTGTATACTGAAAAATAAGATGAAACTTGGTGTTGCAGTCAACACCATACCTACAAAACCACCCAAACTGGAACTAAAATGTTCCATGACAGATCCTTTGCAGAGAAGCAAACAGAAGATTGGAAATATTTTTGAGGTATGGTTGGGGGTCCTCAGCAGTGCAGAGAGAGATAAGATAGAGTTGAGCTACAGGCTGTGGAAAGTGCCTGCAGAATGCCATGCCAGCACAGAAAAGTTTTTCTCCTCCTGACCTTGGTGGGAGGAGATGCAATGTGGCAGATGGCCTGCGCAGAGAGGAGCCTGCTGGAAGCTGCCAGACACCCGAGCAGCACACGATCACTGAATATAAGGGCATTAAGAAAGCTGACATGGCAATATGTGATAGGTTGCTTAGTGAAAAATACTGTGTAAGGAAATACTGTGTCTTGAAGAAGTGTATAAAACAATTTTTTCATTTGTCTGAAAAAATGTCTCAATATCCATGCTGGTCTGAGTCCCTGCCTTGGTCATTGCACAGCATAGTTTTAGTAACTGTGTTATTTCAAAAGAAAATATGCTGATTTATAGTTGTACCACAGTCCAATACTCTCTGACTGGGTCCTTTTAGATATTCCACAGAGGGAAGGCTATATTTAATGTAAAATTTACTTATTTGAAGATGATTTTACATGGGATTTCTGTTTTACTAGAGAAATCAAATGAAACAAAGTGATGAAACAAGGAAATAAAATGTACTGAAAACACAATACAAATGTAGGTTAATCAGTCACTCCATACATTAGTCCATGCTGCATTGTGGTGCATTTGTGGGTACATTGCCTTTGCCCATCTCCTGTGAGCCTTCTTCCATATTAGGGTTTTATTTGTCAGTAACAGGTAACTGTTATTTTATTATTGACTGCAATTTTATTTTCCTACTGCTGTCTCTCATATTTTCTGGGAAGAAAAAAGATAATGAGAATAGAATGCACAACTCAGGCCTGCAACTTACCAAGAGGAGAAAAAGAGAGAAAAAGAGGTAAAATGGAAAGACTATTTTCTTTAGTAAATATGTATTTCAATGGAATTAGGCTAAGTAAGGCTGTTCCCCATGTTTTGTGTTCAGGGAATGTTGTGTTGGTTCAGATCATTGGCCAAAAACTTGCCTTCAGTAGTATCCTGCAAAGCCTGCTCTCTAAGGCTTGCTACAAGGTAATGCAACATCCCAGGAATCAGTAATTTTATGACATCCCGAGCCAAGTGATCACCTAATTAGTCCCCATGGACTTTTGCTCCACTAATTTGCCTAATCATTTTTTTCAGATTAATTTGTACTTTTGGTGGTAATGACCTCCTATGGAAATTAATTTCACAGTTTGATGTTAAGCACACTGTGAAAAAGCATTTCCCCTTCAAAAAAGGCCCAGGAAAAATGTTTCCTGCTCATTTCAGTGGGAGCCTACCAGGTTGTTTTGGTGCTAAAAAGAGTAATGAATTGTCTATACTTACCTTCTCTGTACCATACCTGATTTTGCAGGGATGTATCATCTATTTCTCTTATCCTTCCTTCATTTTTCAGGTTTTACAGTTCCTTTTCCTCTAAAAATAATGGTATAACTTCAGCCATAATTGTTACTCTTCTCTGCATTTTTGTGATTCAGTATTTTGAAAAAGGGTTACAATGCATGTAGAGTTCAAGATGTGACAGTACAATAGTGATATTTTTTGGTCTATTCTTCCCTAATGTTTCCTAGATTTTTAGACTGAGCTGCCTACCATTCCTGGCAAAATTGTGCTATAATGGGTAGTTCTCAACTGACAAACCAGAGTCCCAGGTACTTTTCCTTTTGTTCATCATTGTGCAGTTTTCATTTCTGCATGTCCTCTACCTCCTTATCTCTTCACCAGCTAGTTTCTAGAACCATTTGCAGGGATCTTAGTTTTGTCTTTGGAAAATTTTGAAGTAGCAGCACCTTAAACCCTCTACTGGGTGCAGGTGCCCATGTGCTGGTGGCAAATGGCTTCAGAGCCACCTCTGAAAGGGGAGAGTGAGACTGCTCTGTGCAGTTTCAGTAGGCACCTGCAGATACCTTTTTAGGCCATGTCTGAATGCTTCAGCCAGAGTGGTCATGCCTTTGTGCAAAAATATTTTAGGAAGAGAAAGGAACAGTGGGGAAAGAGAAGAGGAGGAAAGAAAGCAAGAGTGAGAAACAATGGTGGGATCGCTATGGTGAGAGAAGGAGGTGCTTCCCCAAAGAGACTGGAACTTCCAGAGGACCCACAACAGCATGGAGAAAAATTATGAAAATAAGGAGCAGCAGTGGAGAAAATCCTGACCTCAAACACACAATGCCACCAAACAGCCTCATTGTAGGGAAAATGTGTAGCCTTGTGATGCTATTAGGAGTAAGGAGTCTGGAGTGAAAGTGAGCGTGGGAGTGTGGGGGAGCTGTTTTTCTCCGTATATGTTTTTGGCTTTGTTTTTGTTTCCCTAAATGATCTTACTCACTTTAGAAAGAGGATTTTGAAATACCAGAGACAGGTGGCACAACAGCCAAGAAACACTCTTTTGTGAAAAATTACATTTTCAGCTTTATTATTACTTCTAATCTGTTGTTAATAAGAGGATTGTATTTTTATCCCAAGAAAGTGTGCTGGGGTGACTCTATGATGCTGGTATTCCCATTGTCAGTATTTTTGCTCAGAAATGGGTCCTGTAGCTTTAGGCTAGGCCCACAAAGAGAGAGGCGGGGGAGCGGTGGAATTTTTTCGCGGTTTGTATTCAAAATGCAGAGAGATAAGGAGTGCAGTGCTCTCCGAGTTCTTGGCTTTTGCAGAGGGAGAGACAGGGAGATTTTCTTTGATTTTTTCGCTGGTTTTCCAAGTTTGCTACGGCAAGGAAAGTTTCTCAGGTCTGTGTCTTTTTTTCTGGAACAGTTTGTCTTCTCTCCAGTCCAGGACACCAGGACAATCGCCTGGGGGAGTCCTCCAAGCTGCTCTGCAGCCTGGACACTGGGTCTGAGCCTGGAGGGATTGAGAGAGGTTGAAGAGACTGAGACATACTCACAGAGGATTCTCTGAACTACAGAAGGACTCTCTCTGATTTTGCCATCTCTTCAGAGCAATGATTGGACACTGTCTGTTTCATTGTTTACTATTAATAATTTTTTCATGCTTGTGAATACTTTGCTTGTTAAATAAACAGGTTTTTTATGCTTTTCTCCAAGGAGATTTTTCTCCCAAACCAGCTGGGAGGAGGAGCTACTAGAGTGCGTTTTTTCAGAGGAGACCCCTTTGGGAAATTTCCTCCTAAATTTTGTCCCATAGCAGGACAGAAAGGTAAGTTTTTCTTAACTTTTTTAGTGATGGATATATTAAAATTTGCTTTAATATGGGAATAGTACATTCTCTTGCTTTTGCTTTATTGCAACCATTTCTCCTTTTTTGTTATAAGTTCAAACCATTTCCCTAGTAAGTAAACCAGAGTCAACAGTTCTCTACAATACTCTGAAAGCTCTTTTTAAGGTGGTGACTATAGTTTTGTTCCTGATCTGATGATGAGGCTTCAGGAAACTAGAAATTATGGCTAATAATTTGCAGTTTCACATTTGAATTTCTTTCTTGCTTTTGACTCTTCCACTTTGGATCCTGAGGACTTTTTACTGTTTATTTCATGGATTTGATTGATTTCAATAATTTATTAATTTGATGATGCACTGATTAGATGTTCTTTTTAGGATAATGTGTTAGATTCTTTCCTCAGAAAAAATGGTTCCAAGGTGAGAACTTGTGAGGCAGCTCTCTAGATGATTCTAATACAGAAGAGATTTTAGATACCCCTTCATTCTGATGCCAGCACGTTTTGTCCGTTTAGCAGTTCCTTCTCTAATGCAGTATAATGTCAGGGTGAGAAACACTAAGTTAGACCCTGTACCCTGAAACATCCAAGAATGCAAAAATGTCTGTCAGCACACTTTACAGGTCACAGTCCATCCTTGGTTATGTGGTTGATCAGTTCTTTTTTTCACTATAAAGCTCGGTGAACATGTTCTGCATTCCTTATTTCCACAATGTTTAGCTTTCAAGAAAAGAAATGTAGTCCTGCATTCTTTGAAGGACAGAGATGAAAAATCCTACCCTTCCTCCATGGGACAACAATTAAACACTAGTGATGTTTTCAAAAACTGACAAGCACAGAGCTTGCTAGATGACACACTACACAAAGATAACAGGTAAGCCTAAAATAAAACAATCCCATGGCCTGAGCTCAAATTATTGACTCAGAGTATTGGAGTACACCTGATATTTTAAAGTGAACCTAAACTTGCTCTCTCATTTATCAAATCTGCCTAAATCAAATCAGACAGGCCTAAAGGGAGTGGTAAGGACCATTCCCAGCAACTATATATCTGTCAAAAAGAAGTGTAGCAGTCTTACAGCCAGCTCAGCCTTCTCTAAGCATGCAGAGTTGGTAAGACAGCTAAACCCAAAAAATTCAAATGAGAAAGGGCCAACTAAAACAATCTGGCATGAATAAACCTGCTCTAGAACTTTATATTAAATTCCCAAGGCAGGCTTACAGAGAAGTGTTGTCCTAGGTTGACTATATGATGCTTTTATCCCCAACTGTCTTGTTCTGTTTATGGTGAACAATAAGTTTTGCACCTTTAAGGCTTGTTCCAGAGAGTGAAGGTGGGAGAGAAGAAGTGCACAGTTTGTTTTCAGACACTGTTCTCACTCCTTCACATTCCTGCTCCTGGACTGTGTTGTCTGTGGATGGACAGACAGCGGGACAGAGCTCTCCTTTGTTTGTTAGTTTTAGTTAGCTGAGGCAAAGAAGTTCCCTGGACTGTGGGTTTTTTCCTTTTCCTTGGACTTGTTTAAACCTGCTCTGGACTGAACACCAGAAGAGCAGCGGCAGCTCGCACCTGTGGCCACCAGGCCGGGCCTGGGCCGCGGCATTGCCAGCACCAGAGGGACTGATAAGAGACTGAGTGAGCTGAGCTACAGCCCAGAGGGGACTTTCTGAGTTTGTCATCTCTTTTGGAGCAGCAAGGGGTTTTATTGTTTAATATTGTTCAGGTTTGATTGTTTAATAAACAGGTTTTTTCCACTTTTCTCCAAGGAGGTATTTTCTCCCGGACCGGTTGCGGGGAGGGGCCAATTGAATCTGCTTTCCTAGAGGAGCCCCTTTGGGGGTTCTCTCCCAAATTTGCCCTGAACCAGGACAGGTGTCAATACTAAATTGTCATTTACTACATTCAGATCAGGATCCTTTACCCTCTAAACAGGAGATGGAGACCATCTGCTCTTAGTGTGCACAATACATGCACAATATATGTACTTTTAAAAGGTCTTAGTATCTAGTAATGACTTCATTTCACCTGAACAACACATTATTTACATACAAAATCTACATTAAAAACAAGCAGATGATGTAAGGGTACTCCAGCTAGAACCAATAATAAGAACTTACTAGTTCTGCTGTGGACTCTATTAAAAACTGTAAAAATGGAAAATGTAAGAAGATAAGAACATCCGTGACATTAAATAAAGGACTATCCTTATTTGCAAGGAATCAGAGAAAAAGTTTTATAGTGTTAACATTTAAGATAGTCATAAAATAATATTTGGTACACTAATACTTCAAAAAACAGCCAAATCTCTTCTCCATATATAAGGTCACATCTGGTCTGGTTCTAGCTTGAAAGCTATGTGACTTTGTGTATATCTGAATATATATACACAAAATTACATATTCATTTATATGTGTATAGATACACATTGCTTCTTCATTCCCCACCCCCCCACCAAAAAAAAAAAAAAAGTACTCGATCCAAAATGAAAAAAATATACCTCATGTCTCCTTGTAGTCATTTAAGGGAAGGAGAAGTGGCTATCTTTTTGTGGATCTGCAATTTTGGACAAATGTTTTCTTTTTTCAGTTTGAATTTAAGCATGCTAATTTAACACATAAATTGCAAGGGAAAACAGCTTCTTTCAGTAAAAGCTTTGGGTGATTATCTTGAACCCAGCTAGCTTCAAGTTGCCTCATACTAAGGAATCTTACTTTTGAAGCTGTCACCAAGCTTTCAGATTCCAAAAACAAGGCAGGTAAGACCATCATCACTTGCAGAATTATGATATATGCAGGAATTGCTTAAAGCAAGTTTAAACATTCCCCCCTGGTTAAAAAACTGACATCATTCTCACTCCAATAGTACTCATTTTTAGCATTAAATAATGTTTTAATTTTTTGTAAAGCTCATTACAACCTCCCAGGATATGCTCAAACTTGATTCAATTCTTTTCCTAAAAGGAGTACAATTTTACCATTTTCTATTTTATTACTTCTTGATTTTCACATCTTCACCAAGTTAAAATTTAAAGCAGTGATTCCAGGGCTTACAGAATGTAACGGGCTTACCTTGAGGTAAAGACAAGAAAATAACAGATACAGCCATTCTGAGAGTGAGCCCCTGTAATGATGATGTACTATGTGTATGAGAAGAGCTTAAAAAATACTTTAAGGAACATTTAATTTAATTTTTCATTCAGTCCAAATTCCTCTGAATTGATTTTTCAATCTGTAAATCCAAGTCCACAATGTTATGTTACCAGGCAAATATTTTTTTAATAAAAGTGCCTTCAAGAATTTCAGTTTACAAGTGAGAAATTTGAAAGGACTGATGATTTATTATATTTTATGACATTTAACATGACATAAAAATATAATTTCATTGCCTTCATACTTTATTTTATGTATGTATATGTAAGTTGCATTTGTCTAAAATAATGTAAAATGTCTTCTGGAATGCTTTTTATGTAATTGCCTTGGCTTGGGTATTTTGTGAAGGTGTTTTTTTCTTTAGTTAGGTGTGTTTGTTTGCTTGTTTGGTGTGGGATTTTGTCTGTTTGAATTGGTTGGGGGTTTTTTTTAGGGATGGGTGAGTGGGTGGGTGGGCTTTTGTATAGCTTTCTCTTACTCTATTACAATATAGAAATCATGGTATTTTTTGCATAAGTCCATCAGAATACAGCTACATTACTAAAAATAAAAGACAATTAATTGAAAGATCAAGCTACCAATGCTCATGATACAGTGAAGTACTGTAAACCAGCATTAAAATTAGGGTCAAAACATCATCAGGCAGAGAAACAGCTTTCAGCAGTTGTTTCACTGTCTTTCACCTCACAGTTATTGCAGACGCAATTTGTGTCACCACAGCAAAATATTGAAATAGTGTTATCATTAGTGAGACAATGTAACTGTTTCTGCCGAGGCAAGCAGTCTAAAGCTAGGAAATACTACTATCAAGCTGGTCACACCTTAATTTAGTTCCCATATTTCCTAGGGAAACCATGGTAGCTATTCCCTTACTCTTCCTTCTACTTAATTCAGTGTGGTTTTGTCTCATAGAGGACTGGAATGAATGAAGTAGAATATTTTACGTGAGAATGGGGCAAGAGAAAGGCCCTGGAAAGTTAGATCCCTCTTCATTTGGCCCTAGGGTTCCTCCCAGTAAGCTGCACATTAATTACTGGGAAATACAGTAGAGATCCTGTGGCTATGCTGATCCAAAACATATCCCAGTTCTCAGGGCTATGGCATGAGGCTCCAGTGCTGTCATGCATTAAAAGATTTCTCTTAAACCATGTAGGGTTCGGCAAGGGATGACTAAGATTTGTCTGTCAGATATCATTCACAGCCAGTGCCGGGGATGGGGACCTGGGCCACCCTGGGTATCTTTGAAAGAGGAGAAGAGGAAGGGGATTGGAGGGCTCTTGAACTAGGATTGCAAACCAAATAAATACAGACTCTGATTTGCAGTAGCAAACACTTCTTTACTGAAGTCACCAGAGGTGTACTTGTGCACAATGAAAAGGGAAGTCTCTGATCCTAGCACTTCAGTGTAGGTAGCCAAATGTTTTGGCCAATTCTGGTATCTCTGCATTTGGAATTAGTGTCTCTCCCTCACCTCAAAGCTATGCTTTGAAAATAATTCATTAATATTGTAATTCTAATGATAACTATCAGAGAATTTCTGAAAGTAGGTTATTAACATTGTCCACAGAGCATAGTTTGAAAGGGGGAAAATTTAATTGAACAGTATCTGCTACTAACAGTGAATGAAATGGGAGACTCATGGAAAATGTGCACTCAGTCAGATGAACTACGTTTCCATACCAAATACTCATTCTGCTATTTTCTAACTGTCAAGTAATTAATTTTGAAATCCTATTAATTTTCTTTTAACAATTTCGTGGTTCTTTAATAAGTAAGCACACTACAACTAATACACCAATTTCAGCAGAGACGTGCCAGTTTGAGAAAAGGCATTTGATCTACACTGGCACTCCACAATTGTGAATCAGATTACCCAATTTACTGAGTACCTAGTTCCAGTAAAAATGCTAGATTCTTTTGTGTTGAGACATGAGAATGTGTAAGTAACAGAACTCATGCCTTACATATAAATCTATAGCTATTTGGCCAAAGAAATCTGAAGAAGTTAAGCCTTACTCAGAGTTTAAAAAAAAATCAGTTTACTTAAATACAAGGATTTACTGACCAATTTAGTCAAAGACAGTTAAAGATATTTAGTTAACTTATTTAAAAGTACAAGAAGAAAAGGAAAGTAACAATTCATCTTAAATTACAATAGATCCTTTTTGGGAAAAAATCTGCAAAGCAACAAAATTTAATACAAAAAGGCTTTTAATAAAGGTTTTTTTTGTAAAATAATTTCAAAGTAAAACATTGTAACTGCTTTCTTACTAAAGCAGCCATTCTTTCAATATCTGAAACCTAAGCAAATTAAAACATTGGACTGTATTGTTCCACTAAATATAAAGCAATGCTTTACACTGATGAATTTGTTTAAGTGTGATGGCATATCTCTCTGTCTATTTTAAAAGTAGATTAAAGCCAGTTTCAGTAATATTCAGGTGCTGAATCATAGACTACTTCAAGAGGGTAATGATGTTATGATACACATAA